>NW_011494616.1:1323028-1323375 GCF_000754665.1 Bison bison bison | reverse complement strand
CATCAATTCTTCAGTGCTCAGCTTTCTTTATAGTCCAACTCTCACATCCATGCATGACTACTGGAAAAAGCATAGCCTTGATTAGATGGACCTTTGCTGGCAAGGTAATGTCTCTGCTTTTTAATATGCTGTCTAGGTTGGTCATAACTTTCCTCAAGGAATAAGCATCTTTTAATTTCATGGCTTTAGTCACCATCTGCAGTGATTTTGGAGCTCCGAAAAATAAAGTCAGCCACTGTTTTCACTGTTTCCCCATCTATTTGCCATGAAGTCATGGGACCTGATGCCATGATCTTTGTCTTCTGAATGTTGAGCTTTAAGCCAACTTTTTCACTCTCCTCTTTCAC
>NW_011494616.1:1309356-1322928 GCF_000754665.1 Bison bison bison | reverse complement strand
AAGGAGATCCAACCAGTCCATCCTAAAGGAGATCAGTCCTGGGTGTTCATTGGAAGGACTGATGCTGAAACTGAAACTCCAATACTTTGGCCACCTCATGCGAAGAGTTGACCCATTGGAAAAGACTCTGATGCTGGGAAGGATTGGGGGCAGGAGGAGACAGGGACGACAGAGGATGAGATGGCTGGATGGCATCACCAACTCGATGGACATGAGTTTGGGTAAACTCTGGGAGTTGGTGATGGACAGGGAGGCCTGGGTTAGAAGCTGGTAGTTGAAACTGTCAGTGCCCCATTGAAATCTCCCAGGGCTTTACTGTTTTTTGTTCCCTGGTGGGGCTCTTGCTAGCGTCTCTATCTCCACCTGAGGTCTTTCTCTGTTACTCAGGCCTACATTGGATGCCTATTACAGATGCATGACAGGACAAAAGTGAGAGAATTAATGCCACCAGGAACTAGCTCACAACCAGTGACTGATAGGAGTTGATGTGTAAATATCCTGACTTCCTTGCCCCTTGTTTGAAATAGTCTAAAGAATGTGTTGTGCTACCAGAGGCCCCCAGAGAGGTGAAGTGCCAGTTCTACAATATGGTGATTTACTTATTTCTTGACTGCCTGCTTTTGCTGTCTCATTCCTGTACTCTTCTACTGGTGTTCTGTAGATTCATCTCCCAAATAAACTATTTGCACTACAATTTTTACCTTAGTTTCAGTTCAGATAAGTTCACTTACTCAGTCATAACCAACTCTTTGCAACCCTATGAACTGTAGCATGCCAAGCCTCCCTGTCCATCACCAACTCCTGGGGTTCACCAAAACTAATGTCCATTGAGTCGCTGATGCCATCATATCCATCTCATCCTTTGTGATCCCCTTCTGCCTTCAATCTTTCCCAGCATCAGGGTCTTTTCAAATGAAGTCAGCTCTTTGCATCAGGTGGCCAAAGTATTGGAGTTCCAGCTTCAACATCAGTCCTTCGATGAACACTCGGGACTGATTTCCTTTAGGATGGACTGGTTGGATCTCCATGCAGTCCAAGGGACTCTTCAAGAGTCTTCTCTAACACCACAGTTCAAAAGCATCAATTCTTCAGTGCTCAGCTTTCTTTATAGTCCAACTCTCACATCCATGCATGACCACTGGAAAAACCATAGCCTTGACTAGACAGACCTTTGTTGGCAAAGTAATGTCTCTGCTTTTTAATATGCTATCTAGGTTGGTCATAACTTTCCTTCCAAGGAGTAAGCGTCTTTTAATTTCACGGCTGCAATCACCATCTGCAGTGATTTGGGAGTCCAGAAAAATAGTCAGCCCCTGTTTCCACTGTTTTCGCCATCTATTTGCCATGAAGTGATGGGACCAGATGCCATGATCTTTGTCTTCTGAATGTTGAGCTTTAAGCCAACTTTTTCACTCTCCTCTTTCACTTTCAAGAGGCTCTTTAGTTCTTCTTCACTTTCTGGCATAAGGGTGGTATCACCTGCATATCTGAGGTTTATTGATATTTCTCCCAGCAATCTTGATTCTAGCTTGTGCGTCTTCCAGTCCAGCGTTTCTCATGATGTACTCTGCATATAAGTTAAATAAGCAGGGTGACAATATACAGCCTTGACGTACTCCTTTTCCTATTTGGAAGCAGTCTGTTTTTCCATGTCCAGTTCTAACTGTTGCTTCCTGACCTGCATACAAATTTCTCAAGAGGCAGGTCAAGTGGTCTGGTATTCCCATCTCTTTTAGAATTTTCCACAGTTTATTGTGATCCACACAGTCAAAGGCTTTGGCATAGTCAATGAAGTAGAAATGGATGTTTTTCTGGAACTCTCTTGCTTTTTCAATGATCCAGCGGATGTTGGCAATTTGATCTCTGGTTCCTCTGCCTTTTCTAAAACCAGCTTGAACACTGGAATTTCACAGTTCATGTATTGCTGAAGCCTGGCTTGGACAAATTTGATCTAGTCCTTTTGCAGCCAAAGATGGAGAAGCTCTATACAGTCAGCAAAATCAAGACCGGGAGCTGACTGTGGCTCAGGTCATGGACTCCTTATTGCCAAATTCAGGCTTAAATTGAAGAAAGTAGGGAAAACCACTAGACCATTCAGGTATGACCTAGATCAAGTCCCTTACAATTATACAGTGGAAGTGAAAAATAGATTTAAGGGGCTGATAGACAGAGTGCCTGATGAGCTATGGACGGAGGTTCATGAGATAGTACAGGAGACAGGGATCAAGACCATCCCCAAGAAAAAGAAACGCAAAAAAGCAAAATGGCTGTCTGAGGAGGCCTTACATATAGCTGTGAAAAGAAGAGAAGTGAAAAGCAAAGGAGAAAAGGAAAGATATACCCATTTGAATGCAGAGTTCCAAAGAATAGCAAGGAGAGATAAAGTTTTCCTCAGTGATCAGTGCAAAGAAATAGAGGTAAACAATAGAATGGAAAAGATGAGATCTCTTCAAGAAAATTAGAGACACCAAGGGAACATTTTATGCAAAGATGGGCCCAATAAAGGACAGAAATGGTATGGACCTAACAGAAGCAGAAGATATTAAGAAGAGGTGGCAAGAATACACAGAAGAACTATACAAAAAAGATCGTCATGACCCAGATAATCATGATGGTATGATCACCAAGCTAGAGCCAGACATCCTGCAATGTGAAGTCAAATGGGCCTTAGGAAGTGTTACTACGAACAAAGCTAGTGGAGGTGATAGAATTCCAGTTGAACTGTTTCAAATCCTAAAAGATGATGCTGTGAAAGTGCTGCACTCAATATGCCAGCAAATTTGGAAACTCAGCAGTGAGTGGCCACAGGACTGGAAAAGGTCAGTTTTTATTCCAATCCCAAAGAAAGGCAATTCCAAAGATAGCTCAAACTACTGCACAATTGCACTCATCTCACATACTGGTATAGTAATGCCTTAGTTTAGAAGAACCCAAACTAAGTAAGGACCATTTAGATTTAGGGAGCAATGTTATTCCTCAGTAATACATTGTGATATGTATGAAAAGTATTTAATTTTCAGATGATGCACAGTCACTGAGGGAATAGTTATACTGAATATATTTTGTTTTAAGAACATGTGAATTATGTGTATATTTAAAAATGATTTCCCATTTAAAATAACTAATCTATTTCAGTTCCAGTGTTTGACCTTTATCTATACAGAAATTTAAATCATCCTGAATGATTCATTTGATTAGAATTCTAGATATACAAGATGTTATTGTGCTAATTAATACATGTGTGAATGTTAAAGTATTTTAATTAAATGGGGATCGTTAACTTAATAGTGCTCAATAAGAAGCCTACTAAGCCTCCTTAAATTCACAGAAATATGCATGTGAAATTATTAATGAAGTTTATCATAAAGTTCGTGCTTTCTATTGAAGCTTCAAAAATTTTTTTTAAAAGTTGTACACATATTATGAAATAAATGCTGGCATGTAATACTGTGAATGTATCTGTGTACACTCTTTATCAGCTTCTCCTGGAAATTAGTTTCGTAACATATCATTATTGCTAACATGTTTCAGTATTCTCCTAACCATCCCAGGATTATCTGAAACATGAGACGAAACATACTTTCACTCAACTACAAAACTTAATTAACAGGAAAAAAATTTTAGAGCAGACATTTCAAGTGTAACCTGAATAAATTTGTCTCTGTGTTTCCTTTTCCTGAGAGCTGATCTTCAAACTGAAAAAGGGCAGAAGAGACTGAGGGTTAGACTTGTAGGACAAGTATAGGAGAGAGCTGAGTCTCTGCCAAGAGGATGGAGGACTTTTATTTGTTGTTTCTATTTGAATGGAGCTGAATGAAAAGGAGTGAAACAGGAAGAGAAGGTATGGAGAAGTAATGAGAGAGTGAAGCCAATGACCTAAAAATAGACTTTTTGCATATTCATATTTTACAGTGTTTTTGCTTCACTCTTTATCCCCAACTCTACAATAAAATCAGATGCCCACAAAAAGGCCTCAAATGAGTGGGTTTATTTTTAAAGGGATCGAAAGGATAAATAGTTTTTAAAAAATTTGTGTTAACGACAGGATCAATGCCAGGGCATGGGTAAAAGTGAAAAATGCATCAGAAAACAGTAATTTAGTGGCGACAGGATGTAGAAGCCAGAAGTAGCCGTAATGTTGTAAGGCCCTGGGAATCCTTTTAAGTATGAGGAGTGTCATTGGACTTTGCATTTAGTGGAGAATACACGTCTAATCTAATCCGACTTAAACGTTAAAGGGGGAAAGCTTAAGGGTTTGGGAGATGTGGCTAATATCTTAGTGTTTAACCATTCAGTGTCCACAGACTTTGCGAGTCTTGAAAATGCCTGAATCCTGAATTTGAGCATTTCAATTTTAGCCATAGGTTGAAGAGGTGGGCTGTCATCTTTCCTAAGGCCTCCGTTGAGTGAGCGACACCAGTAGTCCCTCTATAATTCTCAGGCTATGCTTTTAGTGTCTGAAATGATCTCTGCTCTGTTTCGTTTTGCAAGTTGCCAGTCTGGTCATTTCCCTCTAACCCTGAGAAGAGAAGAAAGCTATAAAACTTTTCGCCTGACAATTCTCTGCCATTATATTCTGTGCTTCTCTGGCATTCACACTCTGAATTTCTTTTCTGTTCTTCTATTCACTTTCATTCTCATCTGGAATCTCACTTTCCCTGTAGTCCTTGTCTTCCCAGGCTTAGGTGATGTTTATCTTTGTTGTTTGGTATCCCCACTGATGACAGGTCCTATCAGTTTGCTAATCACCACACAGCTCAGCCACAGCCTTATGAAATAAACACACTCATTCAAGTGTGTTGGTATGTTGAGTTGGAAAGGGAAAATATGACTGGCATACACAATGAAAAGAATGAACTGCTTCACTTTTGTTGATGCTTATTTTGGGGGTAGATGGAAGGACAGTCTGGTAAGAACCAAGCATTTGTTTTGGAATCAGATATTCATGGACTTGAATTTTACTTCTGCCTTTTACTAAATAAGCTCCATTTAATTCCCATAAGCTTCAATTCTCTTATAAAATCAGGATAATAGTACTTGTCTCATGTATGTGGTGAAGTGTAAATGGAAAGCACCTTTCATGTGACAGGGCTGTGGATAAATTAGACTTGCAATAGTTATGCATAATAAGATTTTTAAATTAGTGACTCAATGAATGGAGTACAGAAAGGGGAAAAGAGTAATGTTACAGTGGAGAAACCACACAGAAACATCCTTAACCAAGTGATCAAGGTGAACCTCACCAATGATAAGTATGAGGGTCACGTATACTTAGGTGGGTGTGGTTAAAAAGGGTATTTCCCTTCTTTGTGTTCTTCCCCCAAATTCATATCTTTAGTCTAATAATGCAAAAAACAAAAAACGATGAGGCAAATATAATTTGAGGAACAGTCTACAGAATATTTGAGAAATGATCTTTAAAAAGTATGAAAGTCATGAAAAACCAGGGAAGACTGGACACTGTCACATATCAGGGGAGATTAAGGAGACCCAGCATTAAATATAATTTGGGACCTAGAATGAATCCTAAAATAGTTACAAGGATGCTAGTGAGAAACTGATGGAATTCAAGTAAAATCTGTAGTTAAGTTCATAGTATTTTGGTAATGTTAATTTCTTAGTTTTGACAAATGTCCTGTGGTTATGTAAGATGTTAACATTAGGGGAAGTTGAGTGAAGCGTATATGGAAACTCAGTATATTGCCAGCTTTCCTGCACACCTGAAATTATTCCAAAAATTTTTTTACATTTTTTTCTTTAACATTAAAAAGTAGAACTTACAGTGACAGAGAATGTATCAATTATTACCTGTGGTTGGGGTAAGTGGAACATATGGCATTTTGGGGGGAAGTTTAGTGGACCTATTTTGTATCCTGACTGTGATTATAGTTATAATAATCTATACATTTGTTAAAATATGTAGACCTGTATATTTTGCTGCATGTCAATTTAAAAAATAAAACAGAAGGAAATAAATAAAAGAAAAATAAATGAGGATAATATAAATTACAAGAAACAAATTATAAAGCTAGAGCCTTGTTTTTTATTATATATAACACTATCATCATATTTTTTTTTTCTTTTGTTTAACAAATATTCATTGAATCCCATTGATGTGATAGATGGACACTGTGCTGACGCTTGAAGGTACACAAGAACTGGACATGTTCTAGATGTTAAAACAAGTTCTTATTTCAAGATAGGCCAACACATATTATTTAAAAAAAAATCTTGTAAGGAATCAGGGCATACACATATGAGGAATTAAATGGCATAGATATTTATAGAATATTTCATGATAATATCAGCACTATATTTAACAAAATAAGTTATCATGACATAAGTTCAGAGGAGATACAAGCATCCTTAGATGAATAGGAAATTTTTGACAAAGGCGATACATAGCACTTGAAAAGAGATTCCTTTTCTGTGACTTCAGACTATTTAGGAAAGGAAGGTTTAAACACCATAACATTTCTTTTGTTTCAAGTATTTGTACTACATATTTTTGTCTCCCTATATTCATGTGTTGAAGGCCTAAAAACTCCTAAAGTAATTTTACTAGGAGGTGGAGCTTTGTGAGGTAATTAGGTTTAGAAGAGGTCAGGAGGGGTGGGTCCTCATGAAACGATTAGTGCCCTTGTAAAAGGAGAGTGGAAAACCTGATTTGTCTCTCTCTCTAGACTTCCCTGGTGGCTCAGAAGGTAAAGCGTCTGCCTGCAATGGGGGAGACACAGGTTCAATCCCTGGGTCAGGAGGATCCCCTGGAGAAGAAAATGGCAACCCACTCCAGTACTCTTGCCTGGAAAATTCCATAGACAGAGGAGCCTTGTAGGCTACAGTCCATGGGGTTGCAAAGAGTCAGACATGACTGAGTGACTTCGCTTCACATCACTTCACCATGTGAGGGTAAAACTAGAAGGCAGCCATCTGCGAGCCAGTTAGAGAGCTCTCACTAGACACCAGGACCCTGATCTTGGAATTCTCAGTTTCGAGAACGATGAGAAATAAATGTTTGTTGTTACAGCAGTCCAGGCAGACTAAAGCAAAAATTATATTAAAATAACCAATATTAGTAAGCATTTAGTATAGTAAAACTCTAAATAAGGATTTTACATGTATTAACCAACATGTCCTTAAAAGAACCTTAGGAGAAATTCCCTTTGTTCTAGAGAGGAAAAAACTGAGTTGTCAAACAGTGAAATAACATGCCTGATCATACAACTGGTAAGTGGCAGGTCCAGGATTCAAATTCAAATGTCTCACTCCAGAACACACACTGCACCCCAGTAAAATACATGGTGTTGATAGTCATGCTTTTTTTTTTTAAAGCTGGAAATAAGCATGAAAGGGTTCAGCAATCCAAGAAACCCTGATTTTTTGAAAAATCTGCTTCAAAATACAACTAGTTATATAACACACTTTTTTTTTTTTTCCTAAAAGCAAATAGCCCTTGCCATGCCCTCCATTTGGCACCCTGCCCCTTGCTAACGTGCATGGATGAGAGCCTGTTACTTTGTCTCCTGCCAGCAGATTGTGACCTTGGCAGCCTGGCATGCCAGCTAAGATTCCACAAAGCGAAAGTAACAGTTACATTCCTGAAGAAACTCCTTGAACCACCAAGTATGTCTTGCCATGTCCATAGACATGACCATAGTCCTTTTGCGAGGTGGCTCATTAACTAATGATTCTAATGGTTCTCATGGCTTAATTGTCTCTTCCTTGCTCATGATGTGCTTATGGTTTTCATATATTATTTCCTTAATTTTGTGTCTCTTATTGCTGGAATTGCCTAATTTGTCTAAAATAATTCCATTTTGTGTTACTCAGCAATGACCCATTTGCTTGCAAGCATTTTGGTGACAATCATAACAATTAATTATATGGAATTTTGTTTTGCATTATTTTTGTTGGAACAAAAACAGGAGTGCTAATTTCTCTGTACAATTACTAAAAAACAAGGGTGCTCTATAAATGAGTTATTTGTGGCTAAATGTTGAATTTTTATAGGCTATTTAATTCCAAAAACTTAAATAATAAATTTGATGCAAGCTGCCAGTGAGCAGAGATGTAGATAACAGTGTATGTTCACAGTGATCCATGAAAATGTAATCCTTTTATGGTGTGCCTCTATATTGTTTATACCAAACCTTTCTGTCTGACCTAGACCGCTTTTCTGAATTTCAGCTTCATATTAAATACACCTGTTTAGTTGGAGGTCCCCTAGCCTCGGTACTGCTGACATTTTGGTTTGGCCAGTGTTTGCTGCTAGGGCTGTCCTCCACATGGTAGGATGCTTAACAGCATCCCCAGCCTCTCAAGTATCAACCGCCTCCTCTTCAACTGTGAGCATCAAAAATATCTCCAGAAATGGTCAAATGTCTCCTAGGGAACAATATTATCCTCAGTTGAGAATCACTAACTTAAATACTCTATAGATTTATGAAAGTTAACATGTACAAAATCAAACTCATTTCTCCCCTCAAATCTCCTCCAGAAAAGTTAATAGCATGTATGAGGCAAATCTTAGCTCTCCTTTAAAACTTGTGTTAACTTGATCAAGGTACTCACTTCTCTATCCCTTAATGTCTTTCATCTGTAAATATATTCCTAAAACCTCCTTCATATTACTGTTGTGATGATTAAATGAACTAATATGTATAAAACATTTAGAATGCTTCCTGACACATAGTATGCTTAAGTTAATGTGTTTGCAATAATGAATACTGGTAAATGGTAGCAGATTTGTTCAATATGGGAAACTCTTAAGATTCTTCTTTTCAAAGGATGTGTGCAGACAATTTTAAAAGAGAGATATCCAGGTGATAGTAAATGTATGAAATAATGTTTGACATCATTAGTAATCAAGAAAAAATTTAAGAGGTATGATAATGTACTATTTAAATCTATTAAATTTGGAAAGATTTTAAAACTACTCTTTATTGATAACACTGTGGTGAAAAGACACTGATACACTGTTGGGAGAATGTGTGATTATATCCTTCCTGGAGGATCACTTGGCAGCATATATTAGAACTTTAAAATATTTAAAGCCTTTAACAGTACATCTCTACAAACTTACCCTAAGGGAGCAATATGCTCAAAAATTAATAAGGAAGTATGTTGATTATTCTGTTACTTAAGATGGCAAAAATTATAAGCAACTTTAGAAACTCTATAATAGGGAAATGATGAAATAACTCATGGTGTATTTATCATATATTATGTAGGTATCACATTTTCAAATAGTATTTATAAAATTGAAGAAATGCTCTATTGCAATTCTTGGTTCAAAATGCCTCTCTCATTTTCCAGATAATATGAAGAATCCCTGGTGTGCAGGAGCACGCACACATTAGACTCTCATCTTTTAGCAACCCCTCTGCCTGTTTATCTAGCCATTTATTCTTCCTAGGTTTCCTTCCCTTTTTCCTGATATCCACATGTTATGAGATCCTGTCATATCGTAAAAAGCGGGCATCATCTATACTTGAGGACCACAGGGAAGATTTTCTGCTGGACGTATGAACGGTGGATTTGCATGAGTGGAGACACAAAGGGGCTGAGGACTGCTGCCCAGTACCCCAGCTCTGCTGGCCTGCTTAGATTTCCTGAGCAAACCTTGCTGCTTCATTCACTCTTCTGAGCTTTGACCCACTCACCCATTTTCTTAACTTAGAGTGTAGGGGAGGCAAACCTTGACATTTTTTTAAAGTTTTCAGCTTTAGCAAAGAGACAAATTAGCAAGAGAAAAGCAGTGTATTAGTGCATGCCGTACACATTATGCAGGAGAAACCTTTACGAACAGTAACTCAAAGCAGTGACCTAGAGTTCCACCTACATAAGATTTCCAACAGAGATCAATAAATTTGTAGAGAGATGACAGGACAAAGTAAAATAGTTTTAGGCTTCCAAGGGTGGCAAACTGTGGGAAGGTAAATGTATGGGAGTAAACCAGTGGAGAAAGGTTTTTTTTGCAGATTTCTCTTGTGCTATCTCAGGGCAGTTAAGAGTAAAAGGAGAATTTATACCATGCCTTTATCCGGAAAAGGCGGAATGCAGAGATTTTCCTGCATTTGCTGCTGCTTAGTTGCCTTCAGGTCAAAATAATGTTTATATTCAAGAGGCATTTTGGTGTTTTTTTGGGTTTCCTATGAATATTCTGGTTTCCTTCACAAGCAACAAAAATAACGGAAAAACATTCTGGGTTTAGGGAGCCACACATGTAAAAGCCCTGGGCTTGTTTAGTATAATTCAGAGACAAAAAATGGATTTATGAGTCTTGGGCAGAGAGAAGATAAGCAAGAAATGAGATCAGAGGAGCATCCAGATGTCAGATCCACAGCATCCTCAAGCCATAGTAAGCTCTTTGGATTTTATTCTAAGTGAGATTTTAAACGTAGGAATAATGTAATCTTATTTATGTTTTAAAGAACCATCTTGCTGCTGTATCAACAAGAGCTTGCTAGACGTACAGGGGGAAGTAGGGCAGTCAGTTGTAGTGGTTGAGCCAATAAATGATGATGCCTTGGACCTAGGTGACAGTAGTGAACATGGGTAGAAATGATCAGATTTTAAAGATGCTTTGAAAACAGAGTTGACAAGATTCATTGAACTTGATATAGAGTGAAGAGAAAGAGAAGCCTCAACTCTGTAACTCTTGAGATGTTGGGCTTGAGTAATTGGATGGATTTGGGTGGTACTGATCTAGTAAACACTAAGTGAAGGATATGTTTAGGCTGTTTTGGGTTTTGGCTGTTAGGTGTTAAATGCCAATGTGACATCAACTTGGAGATGTTGAGGGAGCAGCTGGATAGGGGTGTTTAGAAAGGCTGACAGAGACATGATTTGGGGCATCATAGATTATACTTAAAGTGATAATACTGATATGTCTCCAGTTACGGCCGTGAGTGTAGACTGTGGAGAAACAAGGTCTGAGGTCTAAGCTCTGAGCCACTTCACCAGTTAAAGAGCAGAAAGAGGATCTAACCAAAAGATTGAGAAGGAGGGATTGTGAAGAGTCGGACACTACTGAGCGACTTCACTTTCACTTTTCACTTTCACGCATTGGAGAAGGAAATGGCAACCCACTCCAGTGTTCTTGCTTGGAGAATCCCAGGGACAGTGGAGCCTGGTGGGCTGCCGTCTATGGGGTCGCACAGAGTTGGACACGACTGAAGCGATTTAGCAGCAGCGGCAGCAGCAGGTAGTGAGATAAAAGAAAAACAAGAAAGTGTGAAATATTAGAAACCCAGGGAAAGAAAATATTTTAAGAAAGGGAGGGTAATCATCTCAGCTAAGAATTTACCACCTGGATTTGCATTATGGAGGTCATTTCCCTGTAGTTACCTCTATTATTGCAGTTATGCTATCCCTTGGCAAATGTTGATTAACTTATTCATTGTTGTTCGGTAGTTCTGTGGTGTTGGACTCTTTGCAACCCCATGGACTGCAGCACACCAGGCTTGCTTGTCCTGCTCCATCTCCTGGAGTTTGCACAAACCCACGTCCATTGAGTTGGTGATGCCATCCAACCATCTCATCCTCTGTTGCCCGCTTCTACTCCTGCCTCAGTCTTTCCCAGCATCAGGGGCTTTTCTAATGAGTTGGCTCTTCACATAAGGTGGCCGAAGTATTGGAGCGTCACCTTCATTATCTGTCCTTCAAATGAATACTCGGAGTTGATTTCCTTTAGGATTGACTGGTTTGATCTCCTTGCAGTCCAAGGGACTCTTAAGAGTCTTCTCCAACACCACAATCCAAAAGCATCAATTCTTCAGTGCTCAGCCTTCTTATGGTCCAACTGTCACATCCATACACAACTACTGGAACGATAGCTTTGACTAGATAGACCTTTGTTGGCAAAGTAATGTCTCCGCTCTTTAATATGCTGTTTAGGCCTGTCATAGCTTTTCTTCCAAGGAGCAAGCGCCTTTTAATTTCATGGCTGCAGTCACCATCTGCAGTGATTTTGGAGCCCAAGAAAATAAAGTCTGTCACCATTTCCATTGTTTCCACATCTATTTGCCATGAGGTGATGGGACTGAATGCCATGATCTTTGTTTTTTGAATGTTGAGTTTTAAGCCAGCTTTTTTACTCTACTCTTTCACCTTCAAGAGGCTCTTTAGTTCCTCTTCCCTTTCTGCCATAAGGGTAGTGTTATCTGCATATCTGAGGTTATTGATATTTCTCCTGCCAGTCTTTTTGATTTCAGCTTGGGCTTCATCCAACCTGGCATTTCTCATGATGTACTGGGCATATAAGTTAAATAAACAGGGTGATGATACACAACCTTGATGTACTCCTTTTCCAGTGTTGAGCCAGTCCATCCCATATACAGTTCTAACTGTTGCTTCTTGACCTGCATACAGGTTTCTGGGAGGCAGGTGAGGTGGTTTTTTATTCCCATCTCTTTAAGAATTTTCCACAATTTGTTGTCATCCAGACAGTCGAAGGCTTTAGTATGATCATTGAAGGAGAAGTAGATGTTTTTCTGGAATTCTCTTTGCTTTTTCTATGATCCAGCAGATGTTTAAATTTGATCTCTGTCTGGTTCCTCTGCCTTTTCTAAATCCAGCTTATACATCTGGAAGTTCTTGGTTCAAAACTGGGGCAGTTTTTCACCCCATGAGATATTTGGTGACCTGTGGAGACATTTTGATTGTCACAATTGAGAAGAGTATGTCTTCTCCTTTTGGGTGCATTGCTACTAAACATTCTGTAATGCACAATGCAACCTCTGGAACAAAAAATCTACAGCTCCAACTGTCAGCAGGGCCAACACTAAGAACCTCTGCACTAAGTCTGCAGTTCCCAAAGTTACAGTTCCCTGGGTAGACATACAGGGTGCTGTGGGATATTTCAAATTTTTAATTTACACATAAAGACATCTGCCAAACACTGTGTGCACTGCCAGCTGAAGGAAGCCCACAGTTTGAATATTCAGTTCAGTTCAGTTTAGTCGCTAAGTCGTGTCTGACTCTTTGCGACCCCATGATCCACAGAACGCCAGGCCTCCCTGTCCAGCACCAACTCCCGGAGTCTACCCAAACCCATGTCCATCGAGTCAGTGATACCATCCATCCATCTCATCCTCTGTCGTCCCCTTCTCCTCCTGCCCTCAATCTTCACTAGCATCAGGGTCTTTTCAAAATGAGTCAGCTCTCCACATCAGGTGGCCAAAGTATTGGAGTTTCAGCTTGAACATCAGTCCCTCCAAAGAACACCCAGGACTGATCTCCTTTAGGATGGACTGGTTGGATCTCTTTGCAGTCCAAGGGACTCTCAAGAGTCTTCTCCAACACCACAGTTCAAAAGCATAAATTCTTCGGTACTCAGCTTTCTTCTCAGTCCAACTCTCATATCCATACATGACCACTGGAAAAACCATAGCCTTGACTAGACAGACCTTTGTTGGCAAAGTAATGTCTCTGCTTTTTAATATGCTATCTAGGTTGGTCATAACTTTCCTTCCAAGGAGTAAGCGTCTTTTAATTTCACGGCTGCAATCACCATCTGCAGTGATTTTGGAGCCCAAGAAAATAAAGTCTGTCACCATTTCCATTGTTTCC
>NW_011494616.1:1293773-1309256 GCF_000754665.1 Bison bison bison | reverse complement strand
TGCAGTGATTTTGGAGCCCAGAAAAATAGTCTGGCACTGTTTCCACTGTTTTCGCCATCTATTTGCCATGAAGTGATGGGACCAGATGCCATGATCTTCGTTTTCTGAATGTTGAGGTTTAAGCCAACTTTTTCACTCTCCTCTTTCACTTTCATTAAGAGGCTCTTTAGTTCTTCTTCACTTTTCTGCCATAAGGGTGGTGTCATCTGCATATCTGAGGTTATTGATATTTCTCCTGGCAATCTTGATTCAAGCTTGTGCATCTTCCAGTCCAGCGTTTCTCATGATGTACTCTGCATATAAGTTAAATAAGCAGGGTGACAATATACAGCCTTGACGTACTCCTTTTCCTATTTGGAACCAGTCTGTTGTTCCATCTCTAGTTCTAACTGTTGCTTCCTGACCTGCATACAGATTTCTCAAGAGGCAGGTCAGGTGGTCTGGTATTCCCATCTCTTTCAGAATTTTCCACAGTTTATTGTGATCCACACAGACAGAGGCTTTGGCATAGTCAATAAAGCAGAAATAGATGTTTTTCTGGAACTCTCTTGCTTTTTTGATGATCCAGCAGATGTTGGCAATTTGATCTCTGGTTCCTCTGCCTTTTCTAAAACCAGCTTGAACATCTGGAAGTTCACGGTTCATGTCTTGCTGAAGCCTGGCTTGGAGAATTTTAAGCATGTTTGAATTTTAAGTCTCTTTATCCTTTTTAATACCATCATATGTTTTAAAAATTTGGATTTTGGATACTGCCATGATAAAAAAAAACTAGTACTTTCTCAGAATAGTCTGGAACAAAAAGTAATAGTGGTGGTTTCTAATCTGATTCTAAGGTTTGAGATGTTACGCAATGCCCCAAAAGTGTTAGGTTCCTAGGACACAAATAGTTGTTAGTTGTTTGGACCTGGAAACTTAGTAAATTCAATTGATAGGCTTAGGAGTATAGTAAAAGTAAAAAGTTATTGAGATGATAAGAACATCATGAAGGAGAAAGTTGGAAACGGCTGTGCAAAATTGAACATTCCTCAGGGAGATAACATACATTAGTACTTTATAGCCCTAGGACGTAGTACGGTCATGGTGTGAGATGCCATGTTGACATCACCTGTAGATTGTAGAAAATTTAATAAATGTAAATTGGTGGGCAAGGAAGAAATGAATAAACGGGGGCACGTTTAGACAATGTAATGGGAAGGTAATGATAACGGTAAAACTCTGCCTACTGGTTCACTGTATGCTAAGATATAGATATCTAAATATCCCTTTATTTGTATGTGCTCAAAAACATAGAGGGGAAAAACACGTGGCTTACTTACTCTTTGGCCTGTGAATCTCTAGATTATAATTTCTTGACTTTAGTACACCATTTCCTTCCTCAGATTACATTGAATTTTTTTTTACCACTACAGATTTCTATTCTCACTTTCATTATGCATATTGACACAACTGTGATCTTATTCTGTAGGAATATGTAAGAGGGAACAATTTGAATATCTCTTAAATTTTTGGCTGCTTTTCTTCCTGTCCCTTTTTGCCAAGCACTACATGCCCTTGTCTAGTGATTACATAGATGCTGGAAAAAGATGTTCTCCTTAGACTTAGTAATTTTATTTTGTTTCAAGGAAATACAAATCTTTTGGTATAAGTAAATGATTAAGGAATATAAAATTACAGAAACATCCTTGGTATATCAGATAGAAGTTGACCTTGGGAATGGAGTATCAACAGTCTTCTGCATCTCACCCTCACTGTGGGGCACCCAAAGATGCTCAGACTCTTTGGGTCATGGTTTTATCATCTGTAAACTTGGAACAAGCATTCTGACCTCTCAAAGTTGTTGTGAAGATTAATGAGTTAGCCAGTGGCAAGTGCCCAGCTCCAAGTCTGAAAGTGGAGGCAACGCTGAGCAGACAGTAACTTCTCTTTCTCCTTCATCCTGACCCATCCTGGCACCTTCCTTCTCCATTCTTTTGTTTCACTTAAACAATTTAAGATGAAACCATTAGAACATATTACCATGTTAAAATAGACAGGATTTTCATTTTCTTGGTATTTGGTGTTGTTTGATGGTATGTTTCCCCTTAACAGAGTGTAATGGTAGTGCTTTGGAAAATGTAAACACATCCGCATAAAGTCCTCCAGCAGGAGCCGCGTTGGAGAATTGCTGTATCAACCAGGGACCCATTCCAGTTTTCCCCACTGGAGAGCGTTTGCAGTAAAACTTCTGCCTATTTGTGTGTTCCTTGATCTTGCTCAGTTATAGCTAGTCTAGAAGAATTTGAGATCAGAGGCCCCATGGATAATCATACTCCAAGATCATCTGGAAAACTAAATTCATAGTTATTCTAACTTCTACCAGATCTGTTTACAGAGTTGCTACAGTTCAGGCTGAGTGTGATATCTGGCTTACTTAACTTCTTCTGCAGAGTTTACCATGTATTCGCCCTGGTGACAGTTCTGTCGCCCTTCCCCTGCTCTGCTGGTCTGCTGCGTTGGGCTGATGTTGACAAACATCACTTCCCAGGCTCTTTTGCCACCCGTTTCCTTCTTAGATTCATCCAGTAGGAAGCACTGGGTGGAGATTGAAGGACAAATGAAAGAGCTCCCACAACTTGCCTCCTCCTCTTGTGCCCCCATCTCTTCAAGAACCTCTTCCCTCCACGATTCCATATCTATCCAAATGGCTGCCTTTTCTCCATGGTCCCAGATCTAATCCCACACCTCTGGCCTTGTCTCCTCTGAGTGTGGCACCTTGGTGGCTATCTGGGTTTCTGGTTCCCTCATGCCAAACCCAGTTTCTGGGCTCTAGCATAATATGTCTTATCTTTGTCGTTTTGATCCTTTGAGGCAGTAGCACTTGTTAAGTCTCTGGGTTACCTCACCTTCCTCTATTTTCTCTCTCATCTCTTCCAATATTTTTCTAAGTAATTCTGCCCTATTAACTTTACTCTGTTGAATTACCTTATGGATTCCACTTCCTTGAATGGTCACTGACTAATACAAAGATGAAGATGATGTTTCTGTATCTCCTTATAACGTGCAGTATAATAGGAAGATCAGAAGACCTAACATTTAAAAGACATTTAAGAGAAACACAGAGACTGGAACCTCACTTATAAACACAGGTTTGGCTTGCTAAAATAGACAGGTTTTAATTTTGTGACACAGGATCCATGTAAATAAAAAGCTTTTAAATTGTCAGAATGTGAGTTGTTTGTCACAGTGAGAGAGTAATTTTGCTCTTCTGTAAAATAGAAACTACTGGTAAAACTTGTAAATATATTAACAGAGAACCCATTGGTCAATGTTCTACCAAGTGACAAAAGGAGGTTTACACTTAAATTTTTGTTCCTTGAATCTAAAGGTGGAGAATTGTGTCTGGGGTATGTGTATGTGTGTTTTAGGGGTGGGTGTGTCTTATTTTATATTAATATGTACTACATGCATCTACAGAGTAAATGTGCATGAATGAAAGTAGGGTGTACATTTATGTATATATTTTATTAAATTTTTTTTTTTACTTAAATGTTTTTTTGACAAAGCAGAGAAAAGTTAAAGATAACATAAATGCATGGCAAACTAAAGGCAAAACAACAAAAAGAGGGGTTTGTATTAGTCATTTCAGTATAGTTGTATCTGTTGTGTAATGAGATCTTGGGTTTATTGTATTAATAAATATATAATTTGAGAGTGTGGGTGACACCCTGACGAGTGAGGGTGACACCTTACATGTATGACAAAGGAGCCTAGATAGAATGTATAAGTAATTCTCAAAACTCTACACTAAAAACAAAAAAAGAATTTAATTAGAAAATGGGCAAAAGACGTGAAGGGACATTTCACTGAGGAGAATATACAAATAGCAAATAAGCACATGAGAAGATGCTAAACATTAGCCGTTAGCACAGTTATATTGAAACCACAATGAAATATGGATATACACTTATTTCAGAGGTATCTCATTATTCTTTTGATACCCATATGGGTTTGTTTATTTTTTCACAGATTACAAACAAAACCAGAGTCAGTGATATTAACTGGAATAGGTAGCAAAACAGAATAGCTAATTGCCAAAACAACCTATTCTGTTCCATTCCATTCCATTCCATTCTCTGATCTCCGAGCCTATGCTATTCCATTCATTCTATCCTATAAATGTTTATTCAGTATCTAGTATGTGCCAGGTGTTATTCTCAGTGGCTTGGCATGCAACAGTGAACAAAGTGGACCAAAAAAATACTGCTTTCCTAAATCTTATATCCTAAAAGGAGTCAGAAATAAAATACACATAGTGCATAAATAAATTTTTTAATGTGTTATAAGTTAGTAGGTGGTATGGAGGAAAAAAAGCTAAGCAGATGGGAGGTATGGTGTCGGGATGTAGAGAAAGTTATAATTTTCAAACAAGATAAAGTGTGAAAAACTGTGAGAGGTAAAGGATTTAGCCATAAATTGATCTGAGGAAAAAGTTTTCTGGTAACTCGGGTGAAAAGTGTCTGGAATGTTTATGGAGCAGCAGGGAGGCTGTTGTGTCTAAAGCAGAGTGAGAGGCAATAAGTTGGAGGTGGAGTCAGAAAGGGAAAGTAAGGTCTGATCCCACAGGGCTTGTGAGAGTTATGACTTTTATTCCGAACAAAATGGCCAGCCAATGTAGAGCTTTCAGCAGACGATTACATGACCTGAAGAGTTTAGGACCATGGCAATCTCATTGAGAAAGACACTGGCTTATACTCTGCTGCTAGCAGTGGAAGTTACAGAAGTGGTCACATTATTGATACCCTTGCCCACCCCTATTAAAAAATCCTTGTGTTTTGAAGATGGAGCCAATAGAATTGCCAGATAAATGTGATGTAGAGAGTGTGAAAAAATGTAAAGAAGGAACTCGTCTTTCCTTCATCTGGTCTGAGGGGACTATCAGGAGTTCACTTATAAATATGGTAACTTTGTTGTTGTTTAGTTGTGTCCAACTCTTTACCACCCCATGGACTGCAGCACGCCAGACTTCCTTGTCCTTTGCTGTCTCCTGGAGTTTTCTCAAAGTCATCTCTTTGAGTCATTGATGCCATCCAACCATCCTCTGTCATCCCCTTTTCCTCTGGCTTTCAGTCTTTCCCAGCATCAGGGTCTTTTCCAGTGAGTCAACTGTTTGCATGAGGTGGCCAAAGTATTCGAGCTTCGCTTCAGCATTAGTCCTTCCAATGAATATTCAAGGTTGATTTCTTTTAGTACTGACTGGTTTGATCTCCTTGCAGTTCAAGGGACTCTCAAGAGTCTTCTCCAGCACCACAGTTCGAAGGCATCAATTGTTTGGTGCTCAGCCTTCTTTATGGTCCAGCTGTCACATCCATACATGACTACTGGGAAAACCATAGCTTTGACTAGACAGACCTTTGTTGTCAAAGTAATGTCTCTGCTTTTTAATACTCTGTCTAGGCTTGTCATAGCTTTTCTTCCAAGGAGCAAGCATCTTTAAATTTCATGGCTGCAGTCACCATCGGCAGTGATTTTGGAGCCCAAGAAAATAAAGTCTGTCACCGTTTCCATTGTTTCCCCATCTATTTGCCATGAGGTGATTGGACTGAATGCCATGATCTTCGTGGTTTTTTTTTTTTAATTAATGAATTAATGTATTTTACTTTACAATATTGTATTGGTTTTCCCATACATTGACTTGAATCCGCCATGGATGTACATGTGTTCCCCATCCTGAACCCCCCTCCCTATTTCCTCCCCATCCCATCCCTCTGGGTCATCTCAGTGCATCAGCCCCAAGTACCCTGTATCATGCATCAAACCTGGACTGGCAATTTGTTTCACATATGATAATTTACATGTTTCAATGCCATTCTCCCATATCATCCCACCCTTGCCCTCTCCCACAGAGTCCAAAAGACTGTTCAATACATCTGTGTCTCTTTTGCTGTCTCTCATACAGGGTTATCATTGCCTTCTTTCTAAATTCCATATATATGTGTTAGTATACTGTATTGGTGTTTTTCTTTCTGGTTTACTTCACTATGTATAATAGGCTCCAGTTTCATCCACCTCATTAGAACTTATTCAAATGTATTCTTTTTAATGGCTGAGTAATATTCTGTTGTGTGTATGTACCATAGCTTTCTTATCCATTCATCTGCTGATGGACATCTAGGTTGCGTCCATCTCCTGGCTATTATAAACAGTGCTGCGATGAACATTGGGGTACACGTGTCTCTTTTGATTCTGGTTTCTTCAGTGTGTATGCCCAGCAGTGGGATTGCTGGGCCACATGACAGTTCTATTTCCAGTTTTTTAAGGAATCTACACACTGTTTTTCATAGTGGCTCTACTAGTTTGCATTCACACCAACAGTGTAAGAGGGTTCCCTTTTCTCCAGCATTTATTGCTTGTAGACTTTTGGATAGAAGCCATTCAGACTGACATGAAATGGTACCTCATTGTGGTTTTGATTTGCATTTCTCTGATAATGAGTGATGTTGAACATCTTTTCGTGTGTTTGTTAACTATCTGTATGTCTTCTTTGGAGAAATGTCTGTTTAGCTCTTTGGCCCACTTTTTGATTGGGTCATTTATCTTTCTGGAATTGAGCTGCAGGGGTTGCTTGTATATTTTTGAGATTAATTCTCTGTCGGTTGCTTCATTTGCTGTTATTTTCTCCCATTCTGAAGGCTGTCTTTTCACCTTGCTTATAGTTTCCTTTGTTGTGCAGAAGCTTTTAATTTTAATTAGGTCCCATTTGTTTATTTTTGCTTTTATTTCCAATATTGTGGGAGGTGGAAGCATTTCCCCTAAAGTCAGGAACAAGACAAGGGTACCCACTCTCACCACTACTGTTCAACATAGTTTTCGAAGTTTTGGCCACAGCAATCAGAAGAGCAGAAAAATAAATAAAAGGAATCCAGATTGGAAAAGAAGAAGTAAAACTCTCACTGTTTGCAGATGACATTATCCTCTACATAGAAATCCCTAGACTCCACCAGAAAATTACTAGAGCTGATCAATGAATATAGTAAAGTTGCAGGGTATAAAATTAACACACAGAAATTCCTTGCATTCCTATACACTAACAACGAAAAAACAGAAAGAGAAATTAAGGAAACAATTCCATTCACCATTGCAACAAAAAGAATAAAATACTTAGGTGTATATCTACTTAAAGAAACAAAAGACCTATGTATAGAAAACTATAAAACACTGGTGAAAGAAATCAAAGAGGACACAAATAGATGGAGAAATATAATGTGTTCATGGATCAGAAGAATCAGTATAGTAAAAATGAGTATACTACCCAAAGCAATCTATAGATTCAATGCAATCCCTATCAAGCTACCAATGGTATTTTTCAGAGAATAGAACAAATAATTTCACAATTTGTATGGAAATACAAAAAACCTCGAATAGCCAAAGCAATCTTGATAAAGAAGAATGAAACTGAAGGAATCAACCTGCCTGACTTCAGTCTCTACTACAAAGCCACAGTCATCAAGACAGTATGGTACTGGCACAAAGACAGAAATATAGATCAACAGAACAAAATAGAAAGCCCAGAGATAAATCCACGCACCTATGGACACCTTATCTTTGGCAAAAGAGCCAAGAATATACAATGGAGAAAAGACAATCTCTTTAACAAGTGGTGCTGGGAAAACTGGTCAACCACTTGTAAAAGAATGAAACTAGAACACTTTCTAACACCATACACAAAAATAAACTCAAAATGGAATTAAGATCTAAACGTAAGACCAGAAACAATTAAACTTCTAGTGGAAAACACAGGCAAAACACTCTCCGACATAAACCACAGCAGGATCCTCTATGATCTTCGTTTTTTGAATGTTGAGTTTTAAGCTAGCTTTTTTACTCTCCTCTTTCACCTTCATCAAGAGGCTCTTTAGTTCCTCTTCTCTTTCTGCCATAAAGGTAGTGTTATCTGCATATCTGAGATTACTGATATTTCTCCTGCCAATTTTGATTCCAGCTTGGGCTTCATCCAGCCTGGCATTTCTCATGATGTACTCTATATATAATTAAAGAAGCAGGGTGATGATATATACAGACTTGACGTACTTCTTTTCCAAATTTGAACCTGTCCGTTGTTCTATGTCCGGTTCTAACTGTTGTTTCTTGACCTGCATACACGTTTCTCTGGAGACAGGTAAGGTGGTCTGCTATTCCCATCTTTTTCAGAATTTTCCACAGTTTATTGTGATCCACACAGTCAAAGGCTTCAGTTGTAGTCAATGAAGCAGAAGTAGATATTTATGGTAAATGATAGAGGTGATGTTTTGATAAGAAGCCTACTATACTTATTTTAGGAGGCTAAATTGAAATATACTTTTTGTGTAATATTTGAGGAGAAAGAAATGAAGCTTCTTATCTTTATTAGGGTCATTTTGTTATTGTCAGTATCTTTTATAAATAATACTTTTTTGTGTTTCATTTTCTCTTGTGTGTGTGTGTACATGTTAAAAGATTCATTATTTGACCTGGAATTATCAAATAATACTTTGTAATAACTGTGATTTAAAATTATGCAGGAATTTATTTCAAGTAGTGACTAATGTATGGAAGTTTACATCCTACTTATTGGATTTCCCATATATTTTATTCAAGGATATCAAGTATTTATATACCAAGTACATGAAGGATGATAGGTGAAAATAGAAATTATTAGTAATGCAATTTTGCTCTCTAGGAAAACAGCTAGATTTTGAGGTTTAAAAAATTTTTTTTAAGCCTGCAGAATATTTTAAAATTAATTTGCATGTGTTTTGTGTATATTTATGTTGCCTTTGGCTTCTATTCTGCAGTGCAGGCTTCTGAGTTGCCACCTCATGAGTAGGCTTTACACACCCCACAAATTACTGTAACAAAGTTAATTTTTTTTTTTTTAAACCTACAAACCTAATGAACCGGACTGCTGAGTAGAACAGAGCTGAGTAAACACAAGCTTCCCTTTTCGCTGTGACTGTTCCAAACTAAGCAGAAGCTGCTTCTTTATTTCAGGGAAGGAAAAATAATGACCTGGTTTTCTTTATTTTTCTGGTGAGTAGTTTAACTGCTACCTCCATTTGGCATGTTCTCCTACTCCTTTTATTGGAATGTGGCTGTAACTGTAGGTATGGCACTCTTTCCCACAGTGTGTATTTTCTTTACCACAGTGTGTATTCTGAGCCATATTTACCGATGCAAGATATTTAATTTTTCTCTGAGATGTAATCTTGAAGCAAGTGTTCACAGAGAAATTTGACACTAAAACTGAAGGTACAACCATTTCCAGGCATATAAGTGTGTGTGTGTGTGTGTGTGTGTGTGTGTGTGTATGTGTTAGTAGAATTATCATCAAGGAGAGAAGATTATTCTCCCAGATGGCATTACCTTAATAGAAACTGCTAATATGCACATGCTTGAAAACCATTTCTCATCCAAGTGTACTGGCAGCATATTATTTTCAGACATAGTTGAATTAACTGTTTGAACCTTTTGTTTTATTGTCTTCTACTTTTGAACTGGGCTTTTGGAAGGATAATAGCTATCCCAAACAAGTTATTCTTTGAGTATTGTATATGTGTGTGTCCCTTTGTGTGTATTTGTGTTGTGTGTAGACCCTTGTGTGTTTTGGCATGTCCCAAGTCAGCAGGAAGGCTCCAGGGTTGAGGCTGCTTTCATCCTATGTTACACCCTCACAACCTTCCTGTTTTACGATAATTCTGAAACCTAATGCTCCTGCCACTTTTAACTCAGAACTGTGTTTATTTGCCTGTGGCTTGTTTTATTGTAAAATAAAAATCTTAAGAACCCTATGTTTTAGGGTGTTTTTCTCAAGAACAGTATGGTTGTCTTAAAAGCTAAATGACTGTTTTAATGGTGTGTAAAGATTCAGTAAAAAATAAATCATGGCAATTTTGTTTTAAGAAACTTTTAAAGGTCATACATGCTGCAGACTTCAAAAAGTCCAATAAAACAATTAAGAACAAACTGTACTTGTGTGAACATATCGTTTTATTCTGCACTTTCCATAATGTGTTAAGTCTTAAGCTTCAGAAGATTATGCTTCAATTTCAGGTGACCATTGGTAGAGGATTAGAGCCACAATTATTTCAAAATAAGTTTTCACGGATCTTGAATGTCTCTAAGGAATTTTCCCCCTGTGGCACATGATAGAGGAAATTATACCTGATTTGCTTTCTCTGCCAATGTAAACAATTAGGTGGCTGCCATTGATTTTATTTCACAGACTGGCAGCTTACAGACTCATCACTGGTAACGCCTCTCATGGTGGTGCATGATAAGTAGTAAATTGTGAGATGGTTGGTGAAGTACTTTGACCATTTTAATTATTTTTGAAATGTAGCTGTTTTTGATGTTAATCTATGAAAAGGTATTTACATTGTTTACATATCTAGCATCCATGTGTTCTAGGTGTGATGGAGGTAACGTATGTAAAATGCTATTTTTGTTCTCAAGGAACTTCAGGCCTGGCTCAGCATGTCTTAAGAAAGGAGGGTTTTTCCATTTTAGGTGGAACAATGCTTTCTTATATGGGAATGTCCCTCACAAGTTAAACTTCCCTGTCTCCCAACAAGTGAACATCAGTGGTTCCATTATTTATGATATGTTTATCAAATGCCCCCTAAAGAGTCTGTTAATGATACTGCTTCCTCCTGAGAATAGTTGGAGGCACTAAAATATACCCTATATGGATAGAACGGGATTACAGAACTCCCTTGTTGAAACTGTGTTAAAAGATACATACAATAAAGTTTACAAAAGACAGGAGAAAATGCTGGAGCTGTTATACCTATTTATACCAATTTATTTCCAGGCAGGAGTACTGGAGTGGGGTGCCATCGCCTTCTCCAATATTATACATTACTCTTAAAAAGTCCATGATGATCCTTCTGCTGTGACTATCCTCATTTTTTTGGGGGGGGATCCCTACTTTTTATTCTCCTGGCTAATTCCTACTTAATCATCATGATAAACTACATTGTTATGGCTTCCAAGAAGCTTTTGGTAACTTGCTCTTTTCTCAGATGGGGTTGGGTGAGTCTTACCTTGATTCTTACAAATCCTTGGGCATATCTCTACCATTGTTTTTGTTATCATCTTGACATCATCTCTTATGGATCAGTTCTGTAAGCTCAATAGCTTATATGCTTATTGTGCTCAGGAATTATGCTATCCATCCTTCCTACTGAGTTAAATTTTGAGGTGAGTACATGTTTAATGAGCTGACTTGAACTTAACAGGTAAATGATGGAAGCACATAAAGTTGAATAGTTTCATTGTTTCTTGACATCAAATTTAAATCGAGTTTCAAAGTCTCCTTAATGTTTAACTACGCTCATTTTAAGAAAATTTTCTTGCCTTGCTGTTGGAAATGTAATTTGGTACAATGCTTTTGGAAAGTCATTTGGCAGTAGGTATCATGAGATTTACAAGTTCATGGCATTTGATTTATTAATTCCATTTCTGGGAACCTCTCCTAAGGAAACAACTCTAATTATAGAAAAAGCCTATGCACAAAAGTCTCCATTTCAGCACTGTTACTAATAGCAAGACGTCTTCAGCAAGTCTGGGTAGTAAAAAAGGGACTTTGGTAATTTTCAAAAGACCAGTTCTAATGGACAGTTTGGAGGATGTGTGAATAAGTGTGAATATGATCTGGCTTTTAGATGAGATGAAATTATTCTGAAAATGAAAGATGGAGATTGTTAACCCAGAAAAATGATAGAGCTACAAAATAATATGCATATGTTATCTCATCATAGTATACATATACATACACAAAGAGATACACCCAGATGTATATATATATATACACCCACATAAAAGATTTAATAGGATATATTAAAACCTAAAACAATAGTAACCTCTGGGTGTTAGGAATCGATGTTTATATTTTCTGATTTTTCTTTGTGTTTCCTAATTTTTTACAATACCCATTTCACACGTATAGTAATAAAAGGATATTTTACAAAAACAAGAAACTGAAAACAAATAATAGTGCAGTAACTTCACAATGGTTAAATTATTTATTATATCTCTGCATTTTGGATTATTTCATTACATTTTCAGATAGCATTTATAACTGTATTGAAATAAAAATAACACAACGCTATAACTATATTTAGAAGGAAATATTATTGGGTTGGCCAGAAAGTTCATTCAGGTTTTTCTTTGACCTCTTACAAACGAACTTTTGGGCCAATCTGATGTCTTTTATAAGAATAGAGTAAGAATCTACAAACTTCTTATAAGCAAAGATGGTTACAAGGATTTGTATATAAATTCAGCATAAAGGTAGGTTCCTTAGTATTACCTTTCATTAAGTCATTCATTGACTCATTCATCCAACAATTATTCATAGAACATGGACTTTAGTGCTAGAAATTCAGAAGGAAGAAATGTAAGAAGAGATATAAAATTGACCATTGTCTTACCTTTTGCCACAAGACTGAAAGGCTAAATTTTCTTAGGATAGCAATATTGTATGTGATCAAAAGTGTAAAGCCTCATTATTATCTGAGTAATATTTACTGAATTTCCAGATGTTCTCCTAGCTCTTTAATTAGGTTCCCTTATTTCTGTCTCATTCCAGTGTTGAAGTCAGCAGCCAAATGCCACATATGGAAAAATGTTCCTCTGAAAATAAATTGAATGTTTCAAATTTACTGTCACTTATCTTAATATTTAACTCAATAAAACTTCTGTTTCTCAGTGTTTCTCCACACATTTTCATGTGTCTGTTAAATTGTTGGTAATGCTACATAATTCAGCAGAAAACTAAATGGATTCTACCTCATTTAGAATCGTATTAAGGGTAATGCTATAGATCATTCTTTGAAATAATTAAATAAATCTAATAAGTATCATTTGATTTTTTTATTGGTTTAACCACCTTTATTTATGTTCTATATGGTAAATTCAGAAAGCTATTAATATTACTATTTATTCAGAGGGCTTCTGAATATCTTTTAAAGAGAAAAAAAATCTATCTAGTAATAGTAGAAAATTATAGAATCCAAAAGATTCAGGAGGAATTTTTAATGGATCTCATTAACATTTGAGTTTTAGTTGAGAGAATATTCTGTGCTCACATTCCCAGCTACTTTAGGAATAATATGATTATGGTTATTTTTAAACCCTGAAGAAACCCTATTTTAGAGTCCTTGTTAGTTCAACATTCTAGATCTATTCTCCATGTGATATTGACTTAAAATTTAAAAAGCAGATGTAGGTCAAAGGAGATTCTGCAAACACTTTCAGTGTTTTATCGTGGGCCTTTGATGACTTTAAAGCAGTGGCACGATGGTGAGTTGTTTTTTTTTTTTAATATCTAACTTACATACCCCTGGTAAAATTTTAAGTTATCTCTCTGTAAATTTTCTGTATTACAAGTGAAAATAAAAGATATATTTATCATGCTTGTTCTTTATTTCAGCAACGGTATCTGTTTTGTCCATAATACATAGAGAATGAAATTTAACATTTCATGAAAGATAGATAGACCTTATGAAGAACAGACGAGAAACTGTTAATGGGGATTTCTTCTAGCAGTGGGAGCGGGAGGTAAGGAGTGAGAAGGAGGACTTGGACCTTCTACTTTTTCTCTGTATTGTTGATGTAGTTTGACAGGAATATACTATTAATTTTATAATTTAAAACAAGAAGACAAAATTTATTTATTTACAAATGATAAGTTTATGTTTAACTTTTGGCATATTATGATCTTCATAAGTATTTAATTAAATTTCAGCATTTACTTGCTTTTATTTTTATTTTTACAAGTGTGCCTACCACCTGCTATACTTGAAAGGATCCAGCATTAAGATTTTTTTAACAATGTATGAGACCTGGAATAAACAAGCACAAATACTTTAGACATTTAAAAAAGCTTTTTAAAGAATGCTCTCATATTTGTTCACCTTTGGCCCCCAGATACAAAAGGCATTTCTTTTCATAATAAACCAGAATTACTGGATATAATTTTGCCATGTAAAATTTCATATAATCAGTCATCTTTTCTGACCCAGTCGTTAATGGTTATTCTTCTCATGTTTTACGTATTTCATTTTCAGAAACCTCAGAAAACGTACTAATTTTCCTACTACTAAAAATAAACAGACATAACAGTTTATTCCTAAGTATAGTGTATTTCCAGTTATTGGTATTTCTTCCACAAGCCTTGGCAAGTAAAGGAACTGGAGAGATAGAGAGATAATAGATGACAAGAAATTTGCCAACATCACCTAAAAGCTATCACAGCTCATTTCAAGACTGTATTTTAGGACCAGTCCTCTGAATTTATATGCCGTACTCTACAGACGTGGAAACTGAAGTTTGTGCTTTACCTAACACACTAGTACTATCTAATAATGCTAAGATCACATGTAGATTCAGTCCCTCTTTGGGCTAATATTTTTTTTTCTCACAACTATTTTAACTCTTACGTTAAATGCGTGAGATTTATAGGATACCATCAGAAAAACAACTTAAATTTCTTCTCCTTCTGCCCATTCAAACTAGAACTGGAGGAGTAGTCTGACCCAATACTGAGTATGAACTATGGGCCCCGTGACTTTTCTGGTCATTTTCAGATAATTAAATGTACTCAAGGCATTTTGTGTGCATGCCAAGTCGCTTCAGTTGTGTCGGACTCTTTGCGACCCTATGCACGATAGTTCCTCTGTCCATGGAATTCTCCAGGCATGAATACTGGAGTGAGTTGCCATTTCCTCCTTGTTTCAGTTCAGTAAGTATCAATGATAACAATCAAGCTTTATTCACAGTAAAAGTTTCTCAACTCAGCTTAGGTCAGCTGCATGGATAAGCCTGAAATAAAAAAGAAAGGCATGGTCACCTTCCTTGTTTTCTTCAGCTTGTGGCCTTTATCCTGCATCTGTCAGCTTGATATGGGAAGCTGTGGGGAGAGGCAAAGAGGCAGGAATGATCTTCTGTGTTGGATTATCCTGTGAGCTGAAATTTCTGCTTCAGACAAATGATTAAAACTGACTCTTTCCCTTTTGGGTGCTTATTAGGGCTCACTCATCCACAATTTCCTGAACTTAGTGGAACAACCCCAATTGGCCGATTACATGTGCCCTCATACTTTGGGTACCAGCCTGAACACCTCTGGAGTATTCCTGCTGAAGTCACCTCAAGCAATAAGATGTCCTTCATGGGCAGATTCTAAGACAGTCTCAGGCCAGTCTGTCATTGTCTTTCTTTCCTGGCCTAAATCTACTTGATATGATATACCAGTACCTTAGACATGCTCATCAGGTATGCCTTCTTTCCCCAAGTTGTCTCAGTTACCATCTTATTCTTTAGATTTCTCAGACTTGAGTCAGAATCCAGTTCACCATGTCTCCAAATCTTCAGCAAACTTAAGTTCTCAAAGTGTGTTCTTTGAAGCCCTTCTCATTAACCTTAAGATGAGGGACAGACAAGCCCTGCATCACTAAAAAGTAGGGGATG
>NW_011494616.1:1286469-1293673 GCF_000754665.1 Bison bison bison | reverse complement strand
GATGGGATGGGGATACATACCTTGACACTCTCCCTCAAGAAATTCTCCATCTCTTTTCTCTGACGTCTTGAACAGTTTTGCTGCAGCTCTTTTATACCTTTGAGTATTGAGGAGCCAAGTGTTTCCACACTGGTTAAAGTTTATATCCTTGCCTTCCTGCATGGATGATGTAGATGTCAGAGTAGTTGATACCTATTTTCCTGGAGTCTCAGCCAAAGTAGAGACAACTGTTTAGTAACAGCTTTGGGAATATAACTTTGAAAATCTTTAATGCAGTCTATGAGATACCTTTTCATTGAAATTGCACATTGTAAAGGCTGTTTGTTTTGTATGTGCTTGTTAGAGTCAGTAATGCTGGTTGACCTACTTAAATATAAGCTTGGATACGAAAGATCAACAGAGATGATACAAATTGTATTGACCTATTTTTATTTTGATTGATTTGTTCATTCTTTTGAGTAGATAGTACATAACATGATGTCAAATCTGAAATATGCAGAATATATAATGACAAGAACATTTTCCTTGTGCTTGAGTATCCCAATCACTCTGCCTTACTGAGTCATATATTTATTATTTACTTATTAAGTTAGTTTGCCTAACATTTCCAGAAATCTTAAAGTTCATGTGGATAATTTATAGAAAATAATGCCCTTATTGTGCTAAGACTGATTTGACTTAGCTTTCCTTGTATGTTAGCTCTCAGCTGAGAAATGTTGAGTATGGAACAGAACTTCGCTAAGCTTTGACATTCCATCTGTGAAGTGAAAATCGTAATACTAAAGCCCTTACCGAGTTGTGAGAATTAACTGAGCAAAATAGATTTAAAGGCAATAGTACAGTTTCTGTAACAGAATATTCATTCAATAAATATTAACTTTTGAGTCTCAAACTCTTTTTCATGTAACACTAGTTTCCACTTCCTCCCCTCAGCACTTGCCACTCTGCTGTCCACATGCTTTCTGTGCCTCTGTGACAATACTTACCGGAAGTTTCCTGTATATACCCAGCTCCAAATTTGTCATGTAAAGAATGTCCACGGTGCCACATGCATATCTTTAACATATCACTTCCTCACTGTAGTGCAATTGAATGCTCTTTATTTTTCTCCACAACCTAGCGCTTGTTCAACAGTTTGTCACTCAGTGCAGTGATTTTCACTTAATAAATATAGTGTATTTGTGGAATGAATGGATGCACAAATTAAGCAACCTCACTGAAGGCCAGTTCTGTTGTGATGGTGGGGAAGTGAACAAAGGTGAAATATGTGATGGCATGAGTATTGTGGGGACCATGGGACTTAAACTTACCTAGTGTCATAGAGGAAATGTCAAGTAGGTAGAAAGAAAGGGGTTGTTAAGGAGAAAACAGGGGCAAGGGGGAAGGTCATAGAAGTCTGATTCTACATTTAGAGGTTTTGCTTAGACCTTAACCTTCATTGATCCTCTCATCCAGGCATTAGAAAGAAAGTGGCTTTTCAGTTAAGAAATTGGAGCCTTGAAGCAGACCACATATGTTCCTTCATACTGTATCTGTTAGCTTCAGAAGCCTAAAGTGTCAGGAGAAAAAAGGAACAATAAAATGAATCTTTTTTTTAATGACTTGAAAGGTCTCATGCCTTGATTAAAAGGATGGAATCAGTATTGTGATGGCATTTTAAGTCCATGTTTTCATGCACTCTTCTCCAAGGAAGCTGGTTATAGTATGTACTGAATTAAAAATATACTATTAATAGCTAAAGGGAAAATATTAATAAGGCATTGGCAGCTTTAACTTTGCATAGTTAAAAATTTCTGTAGGAAATACAACAGTTCCCAAGTGATTGTCTTTTATATTTCTGAAATGAAGAAATATTTTGTTCTATGTATTAACTTTTTGTTATTCCTAGATCTCAGTAAATTTAAGCAATTTTATTTGACTATTTTAGCAGCATAATTGAGATAGATCATAAAATTCACTCATTCAGCATGTATAATACAGTGTTTTTTAGTATATTCACAGGGTTATGTAACCCTAACCACAATCTAATTTTGAATACTTTTGTCCACCCTAAAGAACTCATACCCACTAGCAATCATTTCTGATTCCCACTTTCCTTGTCCCAGCTGTAAACAATCATTAATCTATTTTTTTTTTCTGTAAATTTGCCTATTCTGGACATGTGGTCCAGAATAGAATCATACAATGTCTAGCCTTCTGTGACTGGCTTACTTTGTTTACCATAATTTGTTAAGGTTCATCTACATTGGCATGTATCAGTACTTCACTTATTTTTGTTGTTTAGTATTGCTGAATAATATGCCCTTGTACAGATATGCCACAATTTATCAGTTCATCAGTTAGTCGGCATTTGGGTTGTTTTATCTTTTGGTTATTATGAATAATATTGCGGTGAACATTTCTGTTCTAAGTTTTTCTGTTGGGTGTGTTTTTCACTTCTCTTGTTGTATTAATATGTAGCTAGGAGTGCTTTGTGGCTCAGATGGTAAAGAATCTGCCTGCAATGCGGGAGACCCAGGTTCTAGCTCTGGGTCAGGAAGATCCCATGGAAAAAGTCATGGCAATCCCTGCCAGTATTTTGCCTAGAGAATTCTACGGACAGAGGAACCTGGCAGGCTACAGTCCATGGGGTCACAAAGACTCGAACATGACTGAGCAACTACACTTTCATTTTCAGGAATGCAATAGCTGGGTCATAAGTGTTTGTCAATACTTGGTATAATCTATCTTTTTTATTACAGCCATTCTAGTGGATGTGAAGTAGTATCTCATTGTGGTTTTGATTTGCATTGCCCGGGTGACTAATGATGTTGAGAATCTTTTCAAGTGCTTATTGGTCATTTGTGTATCTTTGAAGAATTATCTTTTCAAGTTCTTTGCCCATTTTAAAATCAGGTTTTATGTGTTTCTGTCATTCAGTTTAACTCTTACAAATTCATTTTATTTATTTTGGATACTAGGTCCTTATCAGATTTATAATTTGTAAATATTTTCATTCATTCTTTACAGAGATGTTATCTTTATTTTTTTCCATCACTTGTGTTTTTGATTTTGTTATTTAAGAAACCATTGCCAAGATCCAAGGCCACAAAGATTTATTTCTATGTTGTCTCCTAAAAATTTTGTAGTTTTAGCTCTATATTTAGATCGCTGGTCAGGGGCTTCCCTGATAGCTCAGTTGGTAAAGAATCGCCTGCAATGTAGGAGATCCCAGTTCAATTCCTGGGTCAGGAAGATCCACTGGAAAAGGGATAAGCTACCCACTCCGGTATTCTTGGGATTCCCTTGTGGCTTAGCTGGTAAAGAATCCACCTGCAATGTGGAAGACCTGGGTTTGATCCCTGGGTTGAGAAGATCCCCTGGAGAAGGGAAGGCTACCCCCTCCAGTATTCTGACCTGGAGAATTCCATGGAGTATACAGTCCATGGGATTGCAGAGAGTCAGACATTACTGAGCGACCATCACTTTCCATTTTGAGTAAATTTTTTATGTGTGGTGGGAGGCAGGATTCCAGCTTCACTTTTCTGCTTCTCAAAATCTAGGTGCCCCAGCATTATTTGTTGAAAATGCTATTCTTTTTCCATTGAATTTTCTTAACACTCTTGTCAAAAATAGTTGACCATAAACGTAAGGCTTTGTTTTTAGACTTAGTTATGTTTCACTGATATATATATATCAGTTCTATACCAGTACTACCCAGTCTTTATTATTATAGTTCTGTAGTAAGTTTTGATGCCAGTAAGTATGTCCTCCATATTGTTTTTTCTATTCAAGATAGTTTGATGATTCTTTGTCCCTTCCATTTTCATATGAACTTTTTAAGATCAGATTGTCAATTTCTACAAACAAACTAAGCAAAATTAAGTGTCTGATAGGGAATCTGTGAATAAATTTGGAGACTATTGCTATCTTAGTAATATTTATTATCTGATCTATGAACATGGGATGTATTTCCATTTGTTTAGATCTCATTTAATTTCTTTCCAAAAGACTTATAATTTCAGTGTACAAATGTTGCAGTTATTTTGTTTAATTATGCCTGAAATTTTTATTCTTTCTTGATATGTAGGTCATTTTTACTTAGTTTGATTGTATTTACTGAAAAAGATGTCCCAGAAAGTCTAAATATATTATAATATGGTTTTTTTTTCTAATTTTATTTTATTTTTAATCTTTACATAATTGTATTAGTTTTGCCAAATATCAAAATGAATCCGCCACAGGTATACATGTGTACAGTTAGAAAACTTATTGATGTCTAAAAAATAGTTTATTCCATTTATGTGCACCCCACTTTGGCCATCAAAATTTTTTGCCTATTTAAGAAAATAAAAGTATATGTTCTTTTGCCATATGCTTTTAAAAAGTTAATAAAAAAATAATTATTGCCATAACAGTGCTACTGTAATCTGAATATTTCAGTGATTTTTTTTTTTAAGAATTCCTACTTGTTTCATCCATTTGGTGTTCCAGTCTTGTTGACTATACCTTGAAGATGTCTCTTTAATTCATCTCTTTCTATTTTGTTTGTTCAGTACCCAAGGTATTTAATGGTTATCTTCTTCTTGTCTGCTTTTGTTGTTGCCGTTAGCTTTTTGTTATTTCTCTATCAACCGTCCTGTTAACAGCTTGTACTCAGAATGACCCCTGTAGAAATAACTGTTTCTATCACTGTGATTTCGTAACTTATTTAAGGTGGTTAGCACAGCACCTTTCATAGAGAAAACTCTCAAAAACTTGCACCTATCAACATCTCTAATTATCTATTCAAATTGTTAAGTGTAGCCTTTATCATATTCTGTATCTTTTGTATGTTTTCTCACCATCTTCTGTCAGATACCCACCTCATTTAGATTGTAAATATTTTGGTAACAATAACTAATTATTACTCCTCACCTTTCTATTTTCAGGACCTTTTTATTTTTAGAGATAAGAATACTGAGTTAAGTTTTAAGAGTAAAACTGAAAAAAAATTGTCCATGATTATAAATTAATTAATCTGCCTTGCTTTCATATGTGTCAAATAATAGATAGTATTACCCTGGTGAGAGCTGTGGTGATAAATAAAGGAGATATTAAATTTTTCTTAAGTTTGAGGTGGTTCCTTCTTTGAGTTGCTTGTTCGTCTTAGGGTTCCAAATATGTATGTATTTTTAGAGAAGAATTATATTTTTGGCTTTATTTTACAATTTAGTTTTATCTGTTCTATTTGCATAATGAGAGGAAGCTGGCACACATAGCTATCTAAGCTAAGTGAAAAATAAGTGCTCGATTCTCATGTACAAAAACAGAATCTGAGATGCCAATATTTAAAAATACTTTTTCATTCTGAATAACAATTATGTGCACTACAATATTTGTATTCCTTCCAATTATTTTATACCACATGCTCATGATGTTCATTGGGTCTCTGTTCTTAAATCTTTTAGTTTAAGGCACTAGCTTGGTACTGACATTTTATTAATAGAATATTAAAATGCAATTCACAGTACTCATTATTTCAATTTTATACCTTTTTTTTCTGCAGGACATGAAAGTGCCATTCTCTAGAAAGTTATTTTTAAGCCCATCTTTGGACTCTACTGTTCCCTGTGTGTTCCCTCATCCTTTTAAACTATAAAATCTTGAATATAAGAATCATGTTTTAGTTTTCTATTTTTTCTTAAATGCCTAGGCCAGCACTGAATGAATGTATTTTCAAAGTATCCCATGGTTTGTTTATCATATAATTTAAAATTGAGAATCCAAATATTTTTCAAAGGGAGGAAAATTTCTGAAAGTAGGTTTTTTTCTTAGCATCTTAACATCCAAACTCTGCTTGCTCACAAGATGACTTAATCAGCACCATATCAGAGACAGCTTGCTGTGTTTACCATTGTTAGTTGGGCCAGCATATGTCCAAAACAGTTGGAATGAGAAAAACAGCATTGACTTGAAGCCAAATTAGAGAAAGGAAGGAAAAAAAAAAAGAGTTCTTTAGCTATTGAACAGAACCAAATGCTTTGGATAGTTAGGGTACTCTTGTACAGGAAGAAAAACAAAAACAAAGCGTGACTATTCTTTTAGACAAAAAAGAAAAAAAACACAGGACTTAGTTCATATCTAAATACCCTGAAATAATAAAAATTAGTGGATTGATGATGTGTCCGTAATTTTACTTGTATAGCTCTTTGCAAGATATGTTATTTTTATACATTAACCAAAAAGAAAAAAAAAAAGGCATTTCCTCTTGAGAAACATATATGCAGATCAGGAAGCAACAGTTAGAACTGGACATGGAACAACAGACTGGTTCCAAATAGGAAAAGGAGTACGTCAAGGCTGTATATTGTCACCCTGCTTATTTAACTTATATGCAGAGTCTATCATGAGAAACCCTGGGCTGGATGAAGCACAAGCTGGAATCAAGATTGTGGGGAGAAATATCAATAACCTCAGATATGCAGATGACACCACCTTTATGGCAGAAAGTGAAGAGGAACTCAAAAGCCTCTTGATGAAAGTGAAAGAGGAGAGTGAAAAAGTTGGCTTAAAGTTCAACATTCCGAAAACGAAGATCATGGCATCTGGTCCCATCACTTCATGGGAAATAGATGGGGAAACAGTGGAAACAGTGTTAGACTTTTTTTGGGGGGCTCCAAAATCACTGCAGATGGTGATTGCAGCCATGAAATTAAAAGATGCTTACTCCTTGGAAGGAAAGTTATGACCAACCTAGAGAGCATATTCAAAAGCAGAGACATTACTTTGACACCAAAGGTCCGTCTAGTCAAGGCTATGGTTTTTCCAGTAGTCATGTATGGATATGAGAGTTGGACTGTGAAGAAGGCTGAGCACGGAAGAATTGATGTTTTGAACTGTGGTGCTAGAGAAGACCTGAGAGTCCCTTGGACTGGAAGCAGGTCAAGCCAGTCAATCCTAAAGGAAATCAACCCTGAATATTCATTAAAAGGTCTGACGCTGAAGCTGAAGCTCCAATACTTTGGCCACCTCATGCAAAGAGTTGACTCATTGGAAAAGACTCTGATGCTAGGAGGGATTGAGGGCAGGAGGAGAAGGGTACGACAGAGGATGAGATGGCTGGATGGCATCACTGACTCGATGGACAAGAGTCTAAGTGAACTCTGGGAGTTGGTAATGGACAGGGAGGCATGGTGTGCTGAGATTCATGGGGTCACAAAGAGTCGGACACAACTGAGCCTGC
>NW_011494616.1:1285088-1286369 GCF_000754665.1 Bison bison bison | reverse complement strand
TGGAAACAGTGTTAGACTTTTTTTGGGGGGCTCCAAAATCACTGCAGATGGTGACTGCAGCCATGAAATTAAAAGATGCTTACTCCTTGGAAGGAAAGTTATGACCAACCTAGAGAGCATATTCAAAAGCAGAGACATTACTTTGACACCAAAGGTCCGTCTAGTCAAGGCTATGGTTTTTCCATTGGTCATGTATGGATGTGAGAGTTGGACTGTGAAGAAAGCTGAGTGCCGAAGAATTGATGCTTTTGAACTGTGATGTTGGAGAAGACTCTTGAGAGTCCCTTGGACTGCAAGGAGATCCAACCAGTCCATTCTAAAGGAGATCAGTCCTGGGTATTCATTGGAAGGACTGATAGTAAAGCTGAAACTTTTGGCCACCTCATGCAAAGAGTTGACTCATTGGAAAAGACTCTGATGCTAGGAGGGATTGAGGGCAGGAGGAGAAGGGTACGACAGAGGATGAGATGGCTGGATGGCATCACTGACTCGATGGACAAGAGTCTAAGTGAACTCTGGGAGTTGGTAATGGACAGGGAGGCATGGTGTGCTGAGATTCATGGGGTCACAAAGAGTCGGACACAACTGAGCAACTGAATTGAACTGAACTGAAATTGTGGGTTATTTTTTTTTTCAGTTTTACTTTTCAACTTTAGTTGATTTTGTTCTTCCTAATTACTGGGAATTGTCTATTACCTTATTAAGCAAAGTCAGTGGTTTTGACTATCCATTACATTTCATGGGATCAGAATAATATTTCTTATTTTTGTCAAGTTGAGTATTGTGTTGCTGTGTGGTAGCACTTTGTGAGGAAAATGTTATTCTTATTTTCATAAGAAATTAATAACAAAATGTAAATGCTTGTGTTCACTATATATACCTCAGTGAAGAAAAACACAAAGAAAAATTAAGTATGTTCTTTGAAATGGAAAATGGACTATGTGCTTTGCTGTTTATAATGGAAGGTTTGAGAAAAATTTTTCATACACCACAATCAGGGAATAGACTAATTTTGACCATAGTTGTGTTTTCTATCTCAGACAAAGCCTGCCCTAGGATAATTTTTAATTAGATAAACTTTATCTAAAAGACTTCCTGCTTTCCATTCTCTGTCATTCTCTTCTGTTTGGTAGGTATTCCTCTCTTTCCTCCTAGGTCCCCTGGCTTTCTCTATGGTCAGAGCCTGCCCTGCTGTTTATTGATTTTTCCAAAAAATCAACGAAGGCATCCGGAATTATCTTTCTCATGAGATAGACTTTCTAATGGAGACTAATATATATC
>NW_011494616.1:1258221-1284988 GCF_000754665.1 Bison bison bison | reverse complement strand
TACTTAGGTCTCATACACGAGGAACCCAAGGCCCATGGAAGTGGAGTGAAGATTTGAACCAGGCACTCAGTGTTCTTTCTGCCATGTTCTACTTCTCTCCTTTGGCAAGATCTTGTGTATTAGCCAGTGATTGAAAGAAGATGGACTGATAGATTGATTCATTTATTTATTCTCTGCAACAACTGTGTCCCATGATTGTGAGCATCAAGTAAGACCAAGACTTGGTTTTATCAATTTGATGTTCCTGATGAGTTTGGTGAAAGCAGTATCAGAGCAGCATAGAAGGAGGGAACTAGGTGTGTACCCTGCGACTTGGAGGTGAGAGTGGACGGCGGAGGGACGCACCTTGTGTTGAGAATCAGAATCCTTCAGGCCCGAGACTGGATTATCAGGTCAAGTGTGTCAGGCCTGGCTTTCTCTTTGCTGAAAATGAGATTTTCTCAGGAGGTACCTTAGTCATTTATGCAAATGGACACCTGTTGTGCCAGCCCCACCTGTTTTCCAGACATGCCTAGAAATTTCTAAACCTTGGCTTGACTAAATCTTGCATCCTTCCAAATTTACCTTGAGAGGAGTAAACCCAACTGAATGGGCTACAGAAATCTTAAGAGAGGTGTACTTAACATGGCAGGTTGAATTTCCTCACTGACCTAACGCCTCACAGGAGGGTCTGTCTCCTTTTCTCTCCCTCTTTCCCAGCAGGTAGAGGAAACCTGAATAACTGCTATAAAAGTGCTTTTCTCTTAGGATAAAGAAAATTTTCATCTGTTTTTTTTTTGTTGTTGTTGTTCTCTTGTTTCTTTTTGTTTAACCAAGGTAATATTTGGTTTTGTTTTTAATTTGAAGGATTACAGATACCAAATCATTGACTTACAGAATCTAAAAAAAAAAAAAGTAGAGCTTAAAATTTTGTATAATAAATGAGTTGTCAAGCTGCTGAATCTCAGCTCATTTGATCTAAGTTATATTATAAATCCTGTGGAAAATAAAATTGAAACCATTGGATTTAGAATGGCTTTGCAAAACTCTATGATTAGCAGTGTATTTCCTATAATTTTGTGTTAGATTAATTTAAAATTACATTAATATCTGGAAGGACATTTGGGTAACTTTTTCCATAAGTTATTTTTTTCTTACAATGCCTAACTACTGGGTCTATTTTATTTGAGGCACCAAATTTCTTTAGTGGTTTGGCTAAAGATCTATCACTAGGATATAATAACCAACCTTGTAGTAGTATTATCATAGCTTTGAGGTACATGTGATGTTTCTTTAAAACCTCAAGGTTTTAAAATATTCAATACAAGCTAAATCAACCCACACATTATTAACAAAAATTTTAATGTCAAATAAACACAATATCCTATCATTTCTAAACACTCCTTTCCTAAACTCATTCAAATGTTCACATGTTGATTTCTGTAAGATGTACTGGCCGTGTGTGTGTGTGTGTGTGATATGAGGAGTCACATATCAGCTGCTACACAGACGGAAGCAGTCTGTGTCCTTTTCTTAGTTTATTAAAAGTAATTTCAATTGAGCAAATATTTGTTCTAGATTTGCCTTTTAACATGCAGAATATTTTATCTCTGCCTCATGGGAAAGAGGTAAGTTACAAAGAGAAACCATCTAAATCTTTAATATGGAATATGGTAAAATGACTTTCATTTAGCATCATTCAAAGTTAATATTTACCATGATTTGAAGTAAGTTAGAATTTTCATTTTCACCTGTCTTGTGTTCATTATCCTCGCCTGTAAAATGGGAATAATAAGGCTGCTGTCTTAAATTTTAAAATCCATCCAAAAATTGTATCTAGTGCTCAGCATCTATTCCTGGCTTTAAAATGCCATTGTTCTTATTTATATTTTTGTTTTCTAGATTACTGTTTAATGCAAAGAGCAAGCAACAAAGCCTGAAACTAATATATTTGTCCAATAAAAATACTTAAAGCTACTTTTACATGGAATGTTCCTTGTCAGTATCATCTGCTTCCGAATTATGTTTTATTTTAGATAAACTGCACTTCCCCTGTGGCTCAGACAGTAAAGAATCTGCCCGTAATACAAGATACCTAGGATTGATCCCTGGGTTGGGAAGATCCCCCGGAGAAGGAAATGGCAACCCACTCCGATATTCTTGCCTAGAAAATCCCATGGGTGGAGGAGCCTTGTGGGCTACAGTCCAGGGGGTCACAAAAACCAGACATGACTGAGTGACTGACACTTAGATAAACTAAATTATGGTAATTTCTAACCTTATACATTAAACCAGTAGAGTAGAGAGAAGAGATGGCTTAGGCATTTGATTGTTGATGGGAGAGATCACTGTATGTGAATAAAAAACAGAAAATAGATGTAGATTCTTTGCCGCAAGGTTTGGCAGACTTTTTCAGTCCGGGCAGATAGTAATTATTTGAGGCTTCACATCCTGTACTGCCTCTGTCACACTCAACTCTGCCTTTGTGGTGTGAAAATAGCCATAGACAATACGTAAGTGAATGGAAGTGACTGTGTTCCAATAAAACTTTGTGGAAACTGAAATTGAAATTTCATGTAATTTTCACATGTCATGAAATGTTTTTTCTTTTTAAAAAACATTTAAGAATGTGAAAATCATTCATATGTAATAAATAGCAAGCAGAAAGACAGGAGGAAGGCTGGATTTGGTCGATAGGCCAGGGTTTGCTGACCCCAGCTTTATAGGGTTCTGTTCCTTTTTAATGCCTTAAATTATTTCTTATACTTTTGTTTGTGTAAATTATGCTACTTTAAATTGTAGACTGATTATCTCAAGCTGTGCTTAAAATATTGAGAAGTATTCTGTAATACCGACAGTTCTCTGAATACAGCCTATTTCTATAAACAGATACTATGAGTTCTACCAGAAATAGAAATTTTAATGACAGTCTAATTAAACAGAAGAGAAAAATTATTACATTTTCTTATGCCAAATTATGAATGTCTTTAATTAAGGCACATATACTGTCACATTGATTTCTCTTTATATATGTTAAAAAATTAGATTATTGTGACAACTTGAGGCTCTTCTCTGAGGTGGTAGACACTTTGACTTACCTAATAAGTTGCGCCTTAATGGCTAGTGACCATATTTTATAATTCACAGGGAATCATGAACCAGAAAAGCTCTGAAATAAGGAAAAATAAACCACCACAGTCTATCCTGTCAAATCTTTTCTCATACTGTCAAAAAACAGCTGCCTCTTCCTTTTTGTTACTACTTTCCTTCCTCAATTAAAAAAGTAATCTAAAAATGTATGAATAGTACATTCAAGTCTCATTAACAGTTTACAGTTAATATGATTCACTCTCTCTTCTTGAACCAATCCAATGGGATTTAGCTAATCAAGTACTCATGATAACTTCCTTATTAGGCAGTCTTTACCTGTAAGTTAGTAGATTTCAGATTAGAGAGTAAGATGAATTTTTAAAAACTGTCTTAACTCAAATTTCTATAGATAAAAGGACGAAATACTGAATTTGAAGTTCCTAAATACAGAATCGTTTCTAAAGAGAGCATTGAAACACCTAAGAATTCACCAGTGTGTCAAAATAGGTGGAAACGCGTTCCACAGCACATCTCTCTGTGGTATATGTTGGCAGTTACAAGCAAGTGCTTTCCTTTTACCTCAAAGAAATACGTTATATTCTTTTAACAGAAAACTTTTCATTCTCATTTACATCAAGGCACACTTCAAGATGAACTGTGTAGAAATTAAGTTGGATACCTGTTTTGTATAACTCAAGAAGAATAATGGTGGAGTGGCTAAGGCCATAGACTCCACAGCTAGATGGTGTACGTTCTAATTCCTGTTGTACCACCAAGTAGCCCTGTGACCTTGGCCAGTTTCCTCAGTGGCCTACATTTTCCTCATCTGTGAAATGAGGTTCATAATTACATCTACCCTTAGGTTACCAGATAGCACAACCTCATAGTGTAAAGGAGGATAGATGAATTAACATTTCTTTCAAAGCAGTCAGATCAATGAAGGCACACAGTAAATGTAATATTGATGTTGGCTCCATAATTTAAATTAAAACAACTCTGCAGACCAATCAACAGTATGGTACTAATCTTTGTTCTTACCCAAGTTTAGAAAACCAAATTTGGAATCAGCATAGGGAAGTCACGTGTTTTTAAAATGCTCAAGCCCTGCATAATTATTTAAAAACTCATATCCAAAGCACTTCCTGACAAAGAATAGCGGGTATTTCTACTTATGAGCATAAGTGGTGCCACCATGTGGCAATAACATATACAAAGGTACCAATGCATTTGCCTGGCTAGGGTTGAAATTGTGCAATATAAGATGAATTTTTATTTTTTAGCATTGACTTTTACCCCCAAATTGTATGTATAAAGTGAAAGTTTATTATTTCCAAATCATACTTTCCAAATTCTCATAGTACCATGAAATAGTAATGCATTTTTCTTTGAGAAAGAACTAATGTAATTTGGCTCTGATTTGAGTTTAGCAAGTACAGAAATAATGCCATTAGAACGTGTTTTCCAAACTGCACTCCGTGGAGTCTGAATTCCCAGGGAAAGGGACTGGGGAGGAGGTGAGTGGGTGGGATGCTGGTTCTTCCTTCACAGTTGCACTAGTGCTGGTTTTATACGTTAGGAGTATTCATAAGTTTTTATTTGAAGAAAGTGTTCCGCTGTTTAAAGAAATGTTTCCATGTTTTAAAAGTGAGCACAATCCTATATTAGAAGGGTTTAATGGGACTTTAAGACTTTGGATTTGCAATAAAGATTTCCTGAGAACTTAGGCAACAACTGAGATCTGAAGAAGACGGGGCCTGGGGGTGCAGAAAGTGCCTGGGTTGAAGTTCTAGTCCCATTATGCAAAATCAAAAATTAGACAGTAGAAAGGAAAAGACATGATTTAAATCAGAGAGGAAAATGAGAGAAGCAATATGCATGGCACTTCTGCTCTTTTTCTCGTCACATTTTCCTGCACTGTTTAATATATGCTGCTGTCTTAAATATATTAAGCATTTAAACTTTCAGAAAATATTGGAGTTTTTATTTGTAGGTTAAAGGCAAATTGTTTCTTGATGGCAGGACACAAGGACCAATAAAAGCTCTATTTTTCTTTTGGAACAGAACACGGTTACATACTTCTGCAAACAATAGTTCCTGATAGACGGGAGGGAACATATTCTTTGAAAAAAGTTTATTTGCTGAATAAACAAGTGTACTTTGTTCAAAAAGGGTGTTTGAGAGGGGTTAGAGAGGGGTATCTGCTGAGAGAATCATTTATGCCACTACTACTTATTAAGCTTATATTACATGTCAGATGATGAACTGACTTCTGGAGTTAGAGGGTAATGCCCTGCCTCAAGTATTAAGCTCTCATACTGAGAAGGAAGTTGTGTTAGCCATTTGCAAATAATAATAATTTAGTACTGTCTCTAACCTAGAAGAAAATGCAAGTTGTAGAAGAAAATCCAGAGGAGACCGTTTACCCCACCTTCATTGTAGTTCTTACAGAAATCAGTTCGCTGTACATCCCAGGTGGTGAGTGGTACGAATGCGTGCGTGCGTGTCACGTCACTTCAGTCATGTTCAACTCTTTGTGACCCCATGCACTGTAGCCTGCCTGGCTCCTCTGTCTATGGGATTTTCCAGGCAATAATACTGGAGTGGGTTGCTATGCCCTCCTCCAGGGAATCTTCCCTACCCAGGGGTAGACCCTATGTCTCTTATGTCTCCTGCATTGACAGGAGGGTTCGTTACCACTTCACCTGGGAAGCCCATATTGCTGAATAAGTAGCACTTTTTAGTTCAATACCTGTATTACCTATTTTAAAATACTAAGATTTCTCATCTACTGAAAGTCTCATTTACAGGTATCATCATATCTAATCAATCTTTTATCTCAATAACATGGATTAGGCTCTTAGCTCCTATTACCTTGAAGTCATATAAATTGGTTTGATTTTGTTTCCATACTTCAAGAAGCTCAATGAAGCTTTTACTTGGTTCTTAAATAGTGAAGAACTAGCAAACACTGTTGATACTTTAGAACTAAGTGGGTATTACAAATGAGTTGGCAATTCATGTTGGTGTTATGGTTTGTTATGACTGCTTAATTCAAAGGCATATTTGCAGAGAGGGAATTTGAATTAAGTAAATCAAAATAGTAAGGCTTTGATTAAAAAATTAGCTTTCTTTAGCTTAAATGTTGATATTTCAAGGCCTACTGATATTTTAGTCATTTGTGGTTATTTTTGTTTCCTATTCAGACCCCTGGGAAATAAGAGAATAGTAAATCCAAGCTCAGATTACTTCTTGCATTTATTTTCTTTTCATTTATGTCATGTATTAGTGCACCTTAAAGAAACTAGACATGTGTAACTTGAACAGAATCACTATGAGGGAGAATTATATTTCTGGTCTGATCAATTTAAATAATTCATGTTATAAAAATTATTTTTTTTCAAATTTGATTACTAATTCTATTCACTAGTTATGATGCAATCATAAATATCACCATTGGAAAATAAGCTAAGAATATTTATTTTTATCACTAAAGTGAAATTCAGGAAAAATTACCATCAAACTGAAGTTGTATTACTTGTTTTCTCATTTTTTATGTTAGCCACGTTCAAATTTATTAATTTATTTTTTTCAGGAAAAAAATATTCTTTCCAAGACAGAAATGATTCTATACATATCAATAGTTTATCAGTTCTGGTATAATTTTCTCATAACATGGGATGGTCATTCATGAATTAGGCATTACTGTTTAGATAATTCAAGATTATAACCTACTGATGCTAACAGCATGAACAGGTAAGTTTTATTTTGCTCAGTGCTTCCCTAGCCCACTTGGGTGGTCCTAATCTGTCAGCACACTGAATGTTAAGAGATACTTTGGGGTCTGGGAAATGTGAAATGACACCTTAGGTGGAAAAAGTTTTGAGGTTGATTTTTTCAAATACTTAATCACTTTTGCCAGAAACACATTCACTTGTCAGTAATTTAAGCAGTCAGTATTTATCAGAATTCAGATAGTCAAGAAAACCTAATAAGGAATTGCTCTAGGAGTTTAACTGGATACGTGTATATGTGTACGTGCATGTGGATTTCTAGTTTTGTCACCATATGATTCATCACCGTCACTCATTCGTTTATTCCGTCATTCATTTCAGGTATGCACTGAGGCATTACCATGCTTTTATGCTATACCAGGCACTGAAACTTTAGTTCCTCTTCTCATGAACTTAGAATAATGGTGAAGGGAGTCAAACAAATGTTATGAAGTGAGTTGCAAAATTTAATGAGAAAATGCAATAAGATGCAGGTAGAGATCCTACATCAAATCATTTTTAGCTAAGATATGAAGGATAAGTAAGAATCTGTGTATAAAAATGGGATGGGGTGGGATTGGAATTCAGAAAGAGCTAACGTTTGTATGAGAAATCTCTGAGACATCAGAGAGCACGATGTGTTTAAGGACTGAAAGAATATTGTTGTGACTCAAATGAAGGGAGGAAAGCATATCATAGACATCATATTAAAGATTGGGGTTACACTGGTAGGTATTATCCAGGAAAGTGACAGAAGACTGCTTTCATAAGATAGGCAGTGATAATAGAGAGCGCTTGATGAATTAAAAAAATATTTAAGAGTAGAAAAAATTATTTATGTTGATTGTGTATGGATAATCTAAAGGGAAAAGAGTCAGATATCACTTTCATGTTTTTTGGGTGCACAAACTGAGACCCGAGTTACTGGAGAAAAAACGGCATGAGACAGCTAAATGGAGTAATACTTCTGCTTTATTGACTATGCCAAAGCCTTTGACTGTGTGGATCACCACAAACTGTGGAAAATTCTTCAAGAGATGGGAATACCAGACCATCTTACCTGCCTCCTGAGAAATCTGTATGCATGTCAAGAAGCAACAGTTAGAACTGGACATGGAGCACAAGACTGATTCCAAATCAGGAAAGGAGTGTGTCAAGACTGTATATTGTCATCCTGCTTATTTAACTTATATTCAGAGTACATCATGTGAAATGCTGGGCTGGATGAAGCACAAGCTGGAATCAAGATTGCTGGGAGAAATATCAATAACCTCAGAAACACAGATGATGCCACCCTTATGACAGAAAGCAAAGAAGAACTAAAGAGCCTCTTGATGAAAGTGAAAGAGGAGAGTGAAAAAGTTGACTTAAAACTCAACATTCAGAAAACTAAGATTATGGCATCCATTCCCATCACTTCATGGCAAATAGATGGGGAAACAATGGAAACAGTGATTGAATTTATTTTGGGGGGCTCCAAAATCACTGCAGATGATTGACTGCAGCCATGAAATTAAAAGACACCTACTCCTTGGGAGAAAAGCTATGACAAACCTAGACAGCATATTAAAAAGCAGAGAGACATTTTGCCAACAAAGGTCCGTCTAGTCAAAGCTGTGGATTTTCAGGTAGTCATGTATGGATGTGAGAGATGGACTATAAAGAAAGCTGAGCGCCAAAGAGTTGATGCTTTTGAACTGTGGCTTATACATATATCGGTGGCAATTTTAGAATAGATGTTAGGCTGAAGAGAGAATGTCACTATACAGAAAGCAAATAAAGCCCTGAAAAAGAAAATATTAATATCTCCATTGAGAGTCCTGGAGAGAAAATAGAAGAGGGTCCAGGTGGGATTCTGGAGCATCAATATCACTGCATTTAATGCATCATGTTTTATACATTGGTTTATGGGTTGATGTACATAAGCACATGAGTTCTTGGAAGGCAGCCCCTTCTCTTATTGATTAAAATCTGTTTGGCATTTAATATTGCTTTACAAATATTCACTGAATAAAGGTATAAATGAAAAGTCATATGTCAACCTGATAATACTATAAGAATAGTGATTTTAATGTTATTTTAGATACGTACAGCCCTAAACAGTCTGATACTCTCTTTAGATAGTATTAACTACATTATACTTAAGAATTTATGCTGGAATATAATTACTGAGGCAAAGAACTAGAGGAATGAGATAGAAACAGGCATCAGGCTTGGACCAGCTCTCTGTTAGCCTGATGCTATGATATAACCAACCCCTTGTGGATCACAACCTTGTTGTGGCAAAGGGGCTTGCATAACTCAGTCAAGTTATGAGCCATGCTGTGCAGGGCCACCCAGGACGGATGGATCATAGTGAAGAATTCTGACAAAATGTGGGAAAATCTGACAAAATCCTCAAAATCCCATTGAGGATGGGATGGCAAACTCCTTCAGCATTCTTGCCACAAGAATCCATGAACAGTGTGAAAAGAAAAAGATATGGCACTGAAAGATGAGCGCCCCCAGGTTGGAAAGTGTCCAGTTCGGAAAAGCGGAGGGTAATTACTGATAAGTGCAGGAAGAATGAAGAAGCTGGGTGGCCAAAGCAGGAATGATGCTCAGCTATGGATGTGTCTGGTGGTGAAAGTAAAGTCCGATGCTGTCAAAAACAATATTGCATAGAACCCTGGAATATTAGGTCCATTAATCAAGGTAAACTGGACATGGCCCAGTAGGAGATGTCAAGAGTAAACATTGACATCTTAGGAATTAGTGAACTAAAATGACAAAAATGGGCAAATTTAATTCAGATGACCATTATATCTACTACTGTGGGCAAGAATCCCTTAGAAGAAATGGAGCAGCCCTTATAGTCAACAAAAAAATCCGAAATGCAGTATTTGGGTGTAGTCTCAAAATGACAGAATGGTCTCAGCTCATTTCCAAGAAAAATCTTTCAACATCACAGTAATCCAAGCCTATGCTATGCCCCAACCACTAATGTTGAAGAAGCTGAAGCTGACTGGTTTTATGAAGACCTACAAGACCTTCTAAGAACAACTCCAAAAAAAGATGTCAGCAAATTTGAAAAACTCAGCAGTGGCACAGGACTGGAAAAAGTCAGTTTTCATTCCAGTCCCAAAGAAGGACAATGCCAAAGAATGTACAAACTACCATACAATTATGCTTATTTCACATGCTACCAAGATTATGCTCAAAATCCTTCAAACTGGGCTTCAGCACTACATGAACTGAGAAATTCCAGATGTACATGCTGGATTTCAAAGAGGCAGAGGAACCAGAGATTAAATTGCCAACATTTGTTGGATCATGGAGAAAGAAAGGGAGTTCCAGAAAAACATCTACTGTATTCTTTGACAATGTGGATCAAAACAAACTGGAAAATTCTTAAAGAGATGGGAGTACCAGACCACCTTACCTGTCTCCTGAGGAACGGGTATGCGGGTTAAGAACAATAGTTAGAACCGGACATACAACAACTGACTGATTCAAATTGGGAAAGGAGTGTGATAAGGTTGTGTATTGTCACCTTGCTTATTTAACTTCTATGCAGAGTACATCATGTGAAATGCCAGGATGGAATCACAAGCTGGAATCAAGATTGCCACGAGAAATATCAGCAACCTCAGATATGCAGATGATACCACTCTAATGGCAGAAAGTGGAGAGGAACTAACAGCCTCTCATTGAGGGTGAAAAAGCTGGCTTCAAACTCAACATTCAAAAAACTAAGACCATGGCATTTGGTCCTATCATTTAATGGCAAATAGATGGGGGAAAAGTGGAAGCAGTTGCCAATTTTCTTTTCTTGGGCCCCAAAGTCTCTGTGGTTGGTGACTACAGCCATGAAATTAAAAGATGCTTGCTCCTTCGAAGGAAAGTTATGACAGACCTAGACAGTGTATTGAAAAGCAGAGACATCATTGCCAACAAAGGTCCATATAGTCAAAGCTATAGATTTTCCAGTTGTCATGTATAGATATGAGTGTTGGACCATGAAAAAGGTTGAGTACTGAAGAATTGATGCCTTCAAATTGTGGTGCTGGAGAAGATTTTTGAGACTTGGACTTCAAGGAGATCAAACCAGTCGATACTAAAGGAAATCAACTCTGGGTATTCATTGGAAGGACTGATGTTGAAGCTGAAGCTCCCAATACTTCGGCCACCTAATGCGAAGAGCTGACTCACTGGAAAAGACCTTGATGCTGGGAAAAATTGAAGGCCGAAAGAGAAGGGAGCAATAGAGGATGAACAACAACAGCAAAAATAACCAACAAGATATAAAGCATAAAAGTGTTCATAAAATTACAAAGTTCAATTGCTTTGGTTCCAAATCAATGTTAAAAGAAATGGGTTATGAAGGGTTAGTGGGATTTCAGAAAGAGAAATATCAAGGTGGTTTTGTGGCTGTAGTTCAGTCGCTCAGTCATGTCTGACTCTGCGACCCTACGGACTGCAGCATGCCAGGCTTCCCTTTCCTTCGCTGTCTCCCGGAGCTTGCTCACACACACATCCATGTCGGTGGTGCCATCCAACTAGCTTGTCCTCTGTTGTCCCCTTCTCCTCCTGCCTTCAGTTTTTCCCAGCATCAAGGTCTTTTCCAATGGGTTGGTTCTTTGCATCAGGTGGCCAAAGTATCGGAGCTCCAGCTTCAGCATCAGTCCTTCCAATGAATATGCAGTGTTAATTTCCTTTAGGATGGACTGGTTGGACCTCCTTACAGTCCAAGGGACTCTGAAGAGTCTTCTCCAACACCACAGTTCAAAAGCATCAGTTCTTCAGCACTCAGTCTTCTTTAAGGTTCAGAGTGGTTTAAATGAATTTAAATCAGCCTTGTGAAGTCGAAGGAAGGAAAACTTTTAAGTTCTTCCATTTGTTTCCCAAAGCCCATGGATTCTACCAGAAAATCTGTCTTTGGTGATCAAGGTAACCAATAATGAGAAAGGGACAGTGAATCTAGAATCACAAAAGCCAGGTATCCCCCACTGCTGTGCAAGAGCAAAGTTGAACATTCTTCGGGGTAGGATTGACATCCTATGTGTGAAGTTGCATAAATACGACAAAGACTGTAGATGTTACTTACAGACCTTCTTCCATCCATTTTCCAAGACCTCTCCAATTTCAAGAAGGCTCACAGTGAAAATTGTATTTTAATACTTGAGTTAGCTGACCAAGTGATCAATAGAATTGTGTATGTGCATACAAAGAGTTTAAGACACAGTAAACCAGATAACTTCCTAATTGGCAGTGGGTGTCAGTGTTATTCCTTATTAATTTTGGTTTGGCCAGACAGTACAGAAATGGCAGGGCATGGCAGTACATACTATACAGAGCACATAGCAATCTTTCTGGCACTTCTGACAAACGAGCATCAGTGAACATCTTGGTATTGAGCAGTTTCATAAATGACCTGGTATCATCAGGATACATGTAGACATATGTTAATGGGACCAGCCTTCCTTAGCGAAGCCTGCAAAAAAGAAATAGGAAAATATTAGTGAAAGACATCTATTCCTGATGAAATTTCATATAAATTCTTGCAGAGTTTTCCATATACTTAAACAGTTATTATAGGCTATACTTCGAAAAGAACCTGATCACACATTTCTGAGAGAGCTATTCCACATTATTTTTTGAACCCTGAACTACTGAGAAGCCCACTTATTTGACTGGGTGATTTTAAACAACAAAATGGTACAGCCAGCAGCCTTTTCCCATGGGTGGAGTCTGCAGGCCCAAACTCTCACAGATTTCTGTGCAGCAAAGGAGGAACAAAAGAAGCTGAACAGATGATCAAAGCAACATTTGTTTCCCCAGATCTGGCAATTGTTGTTCATATGTCCACCTGCGAGTGGTTTTGGTCAACCATTTCTTGGTATGAGAACTTAATTTCCACATAAACTGTCTCTGGGTAGCAGTGGAATGGAATGTCCTGAATATTAGCATAGCTGCTGTAACTATGAGTATTAACTGAGATATGTAGTTAAACATGGTTCCATTTTTGTCACAGTTTTTCAAGTCTCAACTTTTAACTAAATTGACACATATGAATTGGTGGGAGATTGTCCCTATGCCATTTTCTTTTTGTGAAAGCCTGTGCTTTGCACTACACTGCTTCGGAATCTCATTCAGAGGAACAGCATGAACAGGCTTCAACCATTGTTGTGATAGTTGTAAATGGTCAAAATTTGCATTCTTAGAATTTTTCCATTCGTGAGGTTTGCAAGTTATTCACTTAAAACATTCTTAAAATGGATGGCTTCTTGTTTGTAAGCCAGATGATAAAGAAGCAACCAGAGAGTCCTGTTATTGAACATAAGAAGATTCTTCCTATTTACCAGTGCCATAAGTAATAGCATCTAAAGTGAAGATTTAAGCAACATGCCAAGGTACTGAGTTTTCTCAGTACTTTGAACTCTTTAATGGTCTTGGTATTTTAAAAAAAAGTATTTATTAAATTTAATTACAACTAAACAGGAATATGTATTGCTTAAATAAATATAGTTATCATACATATATATATGAGCTGGGATTTATATTTTGAAATGGAAGCTTTTCTGTGTCCATGTTTCTTAATAAACTAAAAACTATTTCTAAAAATTTCATGGATTGATAAATGCTAAACACAAGAAGGAATAATTGTCAAAGAATAATTGAGAAAGACACTGAGGAAAGAATGAGTAGAACTTTGTAAAGTGATAATAAGACTAGTTAATTTAGATGTGGAAAAGTTCCGACTGGGCATTTGGTATTAGAATAATAATATGTGTGTGTGTGTGTGTTTGTGTGTGTGTGTATCTTGGCGTGTATTTGAAATCTCAGACAAATAGTGGGTGAGTCCAAGTAAAGTTATATCTGTTAAGAAAATAGGATTTGATGGGACTTGCCTGGCAGTCCAGTGGTTAAGACTGTACTTCCAATGCAGGAGATGACGGAGTTTGATACCTGCTCAGAAAACTAAGATCCCACATGCTCCATGGCACAGCCAAAAAAAAAGAAAATTGGATTTGTTCCCTGGTGGCTCAGCTGGTAAAGAATCTGCCAGCAATGCAGCAGACCTGGGTTTGATCCCTGGGTCAGGAAGATCCCCTGGAGAAGGGAATGGCAACCCACTCCAGTATTCTTGCCTGGAAAATCCCTTGGACAGAGGAGCCTGGCAGGCTACAGTCCATGACACACTCACTTATAAGTAATGCTAACAGTCAAAGAGTCGGACACGACTGAGCAACAACAAATGTTAACACTACTATTTGTTATCATCAACTTCCTTCTAACTTATGTATCCCTGGCCACCTGTTCTAAGTAATTTGTAAGGACTTTGCATGTTCCTAGACAAGAAGTGCAGTGGCACCCCACTCCAGTACTTTTGCCTGGAAAACCCCATGGATGGAGGAGCCTGGTAGGCTGCAGTCCATGGGGTCATTAGAGTCAGACATGACTGAGCGACTTCACTTTCACTTTTCACTTGCATGCATTAGAGAAGGAAATGGCAACCCACTCCAGTGTTCTTGCCTAGAGAATCCCAGGGACGGGGAAGCCTGGTGGGCTGCCGTCTATGGGGTCGCATAGAGTCGGACACGACTGAAATGACTTAGCAGCAGCAGCAGCAGACAAGAAATGCTGTGAACAGTGATGATTCCTTTTCCTCATTGATAAAGCTGGTTGTTATTTTTTCCTTGTAAGTTGATTATTTCTAATTATGATAATACAACAGCTGTTAACAGTGACCTTTCTTTCACATTTTGTGATGTGTAGGTGACTGTAACTTGTTGAAACTCAGCCCTGGTATTGTGTTACTATTATTGTTCCTGGGGAGGCTTATTAGCCTGTCACCGAAGATGTAAGAAAAATCCATCTTCCCTTTTGGAATATGATGAGCCTTTGTCACCCACAATGCAATTAATGTTAAAAATAGAAAGAATGGTTATGATATGATTATGATTAGACAGAGATGAGCTATTGTCCAAGTAACAGGAACTGATCCAGCAGGCCAGAGATGACCTACACAGAACCATCAGTTTGCTGATTGCCATTTCTCTCTGAGTTTGATGAAATATTCATGCCTTTGCTCTCCTCTCTGCAAGCACTATTGATTTCTTGTATAAACGCTGCTATATTTAGTCTAGACAAATGGAATGTGGATTGCTGCTGAATAAATTGGATGAAAGACTGGGATCTTGCCTGCCGCTTTCTCTCAGTCTTGGGCAATTATTTATAATCAAGGGCAGTTTTTGTAAGTTGAGGGTGATTTTTCACAATTTAGTGATTAGTCTCTGAACAAAGGCAAGCAGTTAGACACAATCATTTCTGTTGGGATAGCAGGTTAAGAAGTCAAATTACCCTTTGAGTCTTAGACTAGCTGTATCAGAGAGTTCTGGGACTCTTTTCTCCTTATCTTTTTTGTTTTCTTTTTTGAGGGGGTTGGGGAATTGATGATTATAGTTTACAGATAATAAGAATGCCAGAAAGAAGAGATTCCAGGTCTCTTGAAATTTTACATTTTGTGTTCATAGGGTTAAATATGTTTATTGAGATGTCCATGTAAATACTGAGGCTTTATTTTGGCCTTTTGGGTGTAGAAATGAAGTATATCATTAACAGCCATTGCTTTTGATTGGAATAATGCCACCTCCATAAATTAATACTCAAAATCTCATGTTACTCCAAAGCCTTAATTGACAGTTCTACATTGGACAGTGTAACCAAAGATCTTACAGGCCCTCATTCTCACTGAGTTTCAAACTTGTCAAAGTTAATATTTTTTCTTTTGCAAGTATCATGTTTTAGAAGATACTGTCCACCAAACTATGGTTTATTAATAAATCATTTTTCCATTTTCATTAAAATGACATGTCAGTACCATTACTGCAAACTCTTCTGATCTGTATGTTGAAAAATCACCAGTGTTGTCAACCAAGATTGATAACAGGTTGCCCACATCCAGTGCACAGTCATGCCTCTTCACACAAACCTCTGTGTACACACAATTCACATGGTAAGCAAGATATTAATATTTCATTTAGTGTTTGAAGCCTTAATTTCTACAAACAATTTCTGTTAGCCTTTCTTAACTTGCTGAAAATAGCTCTTAAATTCACATGGAATATTAACTTCATAGTTTCCAACCGGCAATCTGCAAATTTAAGTTACTCAGGGTAGGAGTCAGAGCATTAGATGCAATTGTAAAAATATGAAAAAATAGGGGGAAATTGCTCATATTTCCACCTAAAATACAACTTTCTTTTGTTTTCTGTCTCACCAGTCTTAGCTAGTAAAATTCAGAGATTAATACCATTAAATCTCCAGTAGAATATATGCTCAATGAAGACTAGAGTTTTTTTGTCTTTTTGTTTTACTAATAAACCCAAACATGTAGAATCAACTTGGGAATTTAAGGTTCTCAATAAATGTATATTGACTAAGTTAAATTCTAGTTGAAGAGTTACCATAGGGTATATGTCACTTTTATTATTGTTCTTTCACTTAATGTTGTAACAGCATTTTTCCTGTTCCCATAAACATTATTTTTAATGATTACATATTTTCCATGAAATAGATGTGACATATTTTACTAGACATCTCCTTGTAGTTGATGATTTCAATTAAAATAATAATACTTTAGTTAACAATATGACATCGGACTGTTTCTTCCTATGTTAATTTTATTTCCTTAAGATGTATTCCAAGAGTTGGCAAACCTGAATCAAATGGTAGAAATATTTAATTCCTCTTGCTACCTGTCACCAAATTGTGATATCACATATCACTTTTTAGGTAGTTTTAAACTGATTGGCAGTGCCACTTGCAATATAGAGTTGTCTGTGTGGTCGTATGTTTGCCCTGTTGTACATACATATATGCATATATGTGAATCACATATATGTTCCCTTGTCTATGGAATTCTCCAGGCAAGAATACTGGAGTGAGTAGCCATTCCCTTCTCCAGCTGAATATGATACTTAATAATTAGAAAATGATGCCTTATTTTGATTTAAAATTTGCATTTCTTTACTTTAGTGAAGGTGGATTTTTTATTTATTTAGCTATATTTGTTTTCTTGCCTTAAATATTTTCTAGAAGTTTTAGTGTTTTTATTTTCTAATATTTAATAGAAATCATACACAATTTTATTTTCATATTTACTCCTAATATTTTTGTTTGCTTATTCTCACAGTGTTCATGATTTATTCTAATACACAGTAAATTCCGCTTTTACATAATTTAAAAAAGCATTTATTGAGAAGTATGCTGAATGTTGTTAGTCTTTGAATTATATTATTTAATCCTTTTAACAACTTTGTGTTGTTACTGTTAATGGTAATTATCTCCATTTTACATGTGAGGAAACTGAGACCCAGAGAAATTAAATAACACACTCAGGATAACACAGTTACCCAGAAGGTAACACATCCTTTTATGTGTTATGGGAACAGGCATTTAGGTTTAAAGCAGAGTTTGAAAATTGGCAACCTGTATGTCAAGGTCCATTTACAGAAGCATGTTTTTCCAGTTCCCATAATTTAAAAAAAAATTCCAATTATTTAATTGAAAATTAGGTAACTTCTGTCTACACTGGGTCTGTATTTGCTTTCTACTCACCATTTCCCACATTTTAGTATGCAGATTTGTACTTTTCTTTGCTAAGTTCCGTAGCCCTGCAAATACACTATTTTATAAGCTTTCCTTCTTTATTTTATAAGCTTTACTTCTTGAGGAATGTATCTTCTGATTACAAACAAAAATGTTTGTAAGTGTACAAGTTTGTTTGTGTTAGAAGTTTTCTAATATCACATGGCATCTTTTCCTCAATAATGTTGCATTTTTTGTCTTAAGTCAACTTGAATTTGACCAGTGGTCCAGTAGAATAAGTGTTATAAATGAACAACTTTTATACCTGTGAATCTTTGGAGTCATCTCTTTGAAAAAGGGAAATGTGAAAGATTTCATGGCAAAGTACAAAGTGCTAGCTGAAAATCAGCATTTTATCAAATCTAATATACAGAAGACCTTTTTATTATTCTTGTAAAAAAAACAGAACTAAATTTATTGGTACATTGAAAGAAATCTAGTAGGGTATAGTGTCTTTCACTTCTAATTTGTTTCCAGATCAGTGTGCTAATCTTCTGTCCTCTGTCACCCACCCCACCTCTTTTTTGGTTTCTCCAGTCGATGTGAAGTCAGAGGTTCCTGTGGGCCTGGAGCCCATTTCGCCTTTAGACCTAAGGACAGACCTCAGGATGATGATGCCCGTGGTGGACCCTGTTGTCCGTGAGAAGCAACTGCAGCAGGAGTTACTCCTCATCCAGCAACAGCAGCAGATCCAGAAGCAGCTTTTGATCGCAGAGTTTCAGAAGCAGCATGAGAACTTGACACGGCAGCACCAGGCTCAGCTTCAGGAGCATATCAAGGTAGCAAGCGTTTCCTTGTCTCTGACTATTGACTCTGGGAGTCTGGCCATAACATGGGCATAAGAGGGAGCAAAGTGGGGATGTTTCATTCTGAAAAGATATGGATTCATGGCTGGGAGGAAACTGGGGTTGTACAAGTGAAAACCTAGAGTAAGTAAAAAGAATCCTGGCAAAAGTCCTGCTTTGCTTCTTGGAGAGGAGCTTCTACAACTCCTTTATCTGTTAGTTTATAGCATCAATATCTGGAAATAGTAACTTCTTACCCTTTTTAAGATTCTCTTCTACATGATTTTGTCCATTTGCCACATCTACTCTCCATCAAGAAGAACCATGAGCCTGAGGAGCTACATTTTATGTGTCTAAAGAATCTACATATACTATTTACCAGAGAGGATAAATTAATCACATTATGTGAAGAGAGAGCCTTTACTTTTTATTTTTTTTATTTTTGTCTTTGGTCTATAAGTAGATGTCCTGGATATACCCTAATCTTCCTTATGGAAAAAACTTCATAATGTATTCATTCAAAATAATAACATAATGAAAAACTGGATAGAATTATATATATATATGTGTATGTGTGTAAGAAACTGGTACAGATGTTTTCAGTGTTTTTATTTAAGTCTAATAGATTAGATAAGAATTTATTGAAAGAATTTTGGGAGTAGTTGATAATTTGAGACCCAAGTCGTTTAATTAAATTATTCTAGGAGAATTATGTTCATATCCCAGAGTTTTTTGTGATTGACTATTTTAAGATCATTCTAGATGTGTTTGTATCTATTTAGTCTCTTGTATCATCCGAGATAAGTATTACTTCAGTTTTATTTGTAAATGTCTTTCAACTTCTTGACAAAGCTATTTAAAACAAAGCTATTTTGGTCTGACTTAGTAGATACTTACTTTGAATTTATTATGACAGTAATATAAAGCAGCAAATATTTATAATAAAGTTTTTTATGTCCAACTCCTTCAAAAAATGACTTAACTATATTAATATATTATTATAATAAGGTAATATATTATTTCATACTTTATTATATTATATTATAGGCACTTGATCTTTTACTCACTTGAATATCAAGTACAAACACATTTACATGGTGTTAATATAGATAATTAATCTATGTTAGTATTATAAACTTTTACCATACTGATTATTATAGTGTCTGAGAAGGTTAAGATGCTTTTTCCTCCCTATGTTCCTTGTTTCGTAACTCCTTAGCCAGCAGGCCTATTTTATCTTATTTTTCAAAAAAAGCTCTTTGATATCTGATATAAACTGTAATATTTTTTTCCTTTAACTAAAAGAACTTTACTAAAAGAACTCTTCCCGTTATTGATCTGTAAGATACCCTAAAAATAAGAATGAGGATTTTAAGTCCCATATGGAATCATGGCTATATATTCTGCAGTGTAGGAAACCTTCATTTAGTTTATAGACCTTTTTTTTTTAATGATTCTTAAACATTATTTCGGAGAAGGCAATGGCACCCCACACCAGTACTCTTGCCTGGAAAATCCCATGAGCAGAGGAGCCTGGTAGGCTGCAGTCCATGGGGTCGCTAAGAATTGGACACGACTGAGTGACTTCACTTTCACTTTTCACTTTCATGCATTGGAGAAGGAAATGGCAACCCACTCCAGTGTTCTTGCCTGGAGAATCCCAGGGACGGCGGAGCCTGGTGGGCTGCCGTCTATGGTGTCACACAGAGTCGGACACGACTGAAGTGACTTAGCAGCAGCAAACATTATTTCAGTTTGACCTTTGAGACATTAATAGTAACAGTGATGTCTAGATTCCTTTCTTCAATAATTCTAGACATTTTAAGATGGCAGTGATGAATGAGTACAAAATTTATATTCTTCACCATACTTTAAGATTTACATAACTATCTGGTTCATTTTGTCGTGTTTTACAAGCCATGTTGCCCTGAATATTGGACAGTACTAACAAGTTACAGCTTCATATGCATCTTTTCATTTATGTTTGATGCCTTTTATAGTTGTAAAGATCAATATTAAAAATTTAAAGTAATTTGATTTTACTCAAAAGTTAATAGTAGCAAGTAGGTAATTCTTATTTTGCCCCCAAACAAAGTAGTATATAGCAGGTTTATTGACATCTGGAAAATACTGGATAAGGGGGGAGAAAAATGATTCTGAGATAGCTAAATGGAAAACTTAGTTTTTGGAATGATTTTTTAGATTAAGTTGCTTTTTCAGAAACTAAAGATACACTTAAAATTTCCTTTTAAGTTTAAAAAGTGTTTTTGCTTTAATTTCTTTTTAACTTTACTGTTTTGTATTATATATTATAAGGCTAGAAGTTGATGCTTTTAACATTCATTTAGTTTTTTTTTTTTTTTTAATAAGAAAGACAGCATGATGCTTTACTTATTTATATTAGTGTTTTGAATCTTTGGCTTTTATAATCAACATCTGTTGAATTAGATGCTGTTGTCCCATTTTTCCGCCTAGTAATCTGAGGCTCAGAGAAATACTGTAACTTGCCCAGGGTAACATAGCCAGTAAAGATTTGTAATGTTGCCTTGTCTGCCTCCAAAGCTGCTACTTCATTCCGCCTCTGTGTTGGACTAGAATATCTGAAATTGGAGGAGTGAATTTTTTTTCAAACCTCATTCCTTCAATCCTCAGCAATGAATAGTAGCTGTGAAAATTAAATTCTGTGCTTTTCTAGATGCCTAAGAGAGATTAATATTCATTTCCTTTTGGGCTTTGGGTGGCACTTAAATCAATTTGACCAACCCCAGTATCTGTATAGAACTAACATTTAAGGCAAAGTTTAAGCAGAATTATGAAATTTTTTGTTAGAAAAGAGAATTATTAAGAGACTAGTAGAGCACATCCAGAATGCCAGAGATTGTAATATGGAAGGAAACCAGCAATGCTTCTAACCATGTCCTGGGACAAGAGAAGCTATCATGTTTGACATGCAGAGTTGGCTTCCTGTTGCTCCACAATAATTCTTATGCCATTCCACATAATTTTTTTTTGTTACTTTTCAGTGTAAATTTCAGAGTCTTAGGCACCTATCTCATATAAACAGCAAATTATACTAACTTTATTAGTATCAAAGCAAAATTAATATTGTTCAAACTTGCAAGCTAAATTTCATATGCGTTTTGAACATAATGCATGAGGGAGATTATTTCTCTGTCTTATATCTGAGGAATCCATGCTCTGAGTAGCTTAGTAAATTGTCTGGATCTTGTATCTAGCAATGTCAGAGCCTAGTAGAACTCAATCTTGAGCTATTCCTCAGTGGGCACATTTACAATTATTCCTTGATGTATGTTTAACAGTCTGAGAAAATTGAAAACTCAAATGGATTTTAAGAATGCTTTATATTCATGTTGTACCTTATGTAGAAGTGAATTCAAGAGACTCAAACAGCCAAACAGTAGTGCATCAAAGTGTACTCTTGTGGAAGTGATTACTTCTTGACCAGTCTGTAACTGAGTTTTGTGTGCTGAGTGAACTAATTAATTAGACTTGCTACTTTGAGAAAATAGCTTGTGATGGATTTAGGGATTGTATTCATCTATTAAAAACCTTCTCTGTAAGGTTTTGAAACTTTTAGCCTTCATTTTATTTCAGATGTATTTTCCCCAAATTAATTCATATCTCACTATTCTGCTCAGTTTGATTATGTTCATACTGTTTCTTAGGATAAGAAGTTAAGATTTCAGTTGTTTATGTTGTGAGGGACTTGGTAAAACAGACTTCTGGAAAATTCCTGGCTTTCTTTGCTGTATCATATATTACAGATGCACAAAGAAAAGTCACTCAAGGAACTGAAGATCTGAGTGAATTTGGTAATATTCTGATAGGACGGCATAGGTAATGAAGCTACCTAAAAACTTGCTTGTTAATGACAGTAAAACAATTAATGGCATTAGTTGCTTGTCTTCAGATTTCAATAATATACAAAAAAAAAGGGTAAAATGTAAAGTAAATAGTAGTAAGTTCCAAAAGCTCATAACATTTCGATTTTGGTCATTGATGACTATGAAGCCTAAAGAAATTGCACACTCTCATGTCTTTCTCTTCTCGCAAGTTGCAACAGGAACTTCTAGCCATAAAACAGCAGCAAGAACTGCTAGAAAAGGAGCAGAAACTGGAGCAGCAGAGGCAAGAACAGGAAGTAGAGAGGCATCGCAGAGAACAGCAGCTTCCTCCTCTCAGAGGCAAAGATAGAGGACGAGAAAGTAAGAGGCACCAGGGTAAAAGATGGATCTCTTCCCTCATCTTTAGCTGACTGTCATTCAGAAAGGAGCCTGATAAAGAGTGGAATTAAACTTGTCAAAATTGTCTGTGTTTAAGTAAAAGAATAAATTATGGGCCCAAATGTAAAGCTTTGACATTCACATGTCAGCTGTTTGCATTCAGTCTACAGGCATCTTTGGAAGTAAACTTAACCTTGTTTGGCAAAGATGATAATATCTTTTATTTTGTACCTTAAAAATAACGTTATGCTAAAGCAATATGGCTATGCCATTGTGTTTCATAATAAACTTACTTCCACATTACTCCACCTTCTTCCCATTCAAGTAGTGATTGCTCTTTAATAAGTCAAGCCTTGTCTCATTTAACTTTTTAAGTACCCAGACTTTGGAAAGGTTTAAGGTAGAACTTGTGTTTAAAAAAAAAAAAAAAAACTATCCACAAGAGGGAGACAGATCCAAATAATTCCCCTGCATGAGGTCAGTTCAAAATCAGGTCGTAGCAAGGTTTAAAATGTGATGACTTGAACTGAAATTGTCAGCATTATTTATTTGTTTAATGCTCAAAAGTTTTTTTTCTTTAAAGTTAGTTTTTGAAAACTGGAAATTCAGAAGAGCTCATTTTAATGTGTTTAATCACTTATATCGTCCCCCAAGATTCCTGACTTTTAAAAAACAGTGCTTTGTTCCTCAGCAGTATTTTTTAAAGCTAGGAAAAAACTACTATTAATTCTGGGAATCCCCGTTCTGTAAAAGCAATTAAATCATCGGAGGTCTTTTGAAAATTGGCAGTTGAAGCAGTAGTTATGAAACATTACTATGTCATTTTCTAAAGCCTGTTTAGACTCTCGTTTTTTCTTTTAATAGGAAAACTCATATGCTGTGACCAGTAATATTCCAGAGGCAGGAAAGGACAGAACCCCAAATCACCATCTGTTTCTGTGTGTGTGTGTTTCAGGGGCAGTGGCAAGTACAGAAGTAAAGCAGAAGCTTCAAGAATTCCTGTTGAGTAAATCAGCAACAAAAGACACTCCAACTAATGGAAAAAATCATTCCGTGAGCCGCCATCCCAAGCTCTGGTACACGTATGTTCAGCGTTTGGCTTTCTTCATCCCCAGGGGTAAAGATCACAGGTTCTCAATTCAGCCGACCTGGGCACAGATCCCTGGCCTGCCAAGTTCTGAGCTATATGGCCAAGGGCAAGTTCCTTGAATTCTCTAATGCTTGGAATATTTCTCCGTAAAAAAGAGGATTTCTGGAAAGGTCCTGTAAAATAATGTGGTAAAGTGTGTAACAGAGATTAGCTCTTAAATAAGTGTTAGCAAGTACCACCTTGAGGGCTAGAAAGTATTATGCATGTTCTTTGCCAAATGAATAACTGATAAATGTAAGGTGGGGCATAGAAATTAATTCATATTTTGCATTTTTCTATTCTCAGATGGTACATCTGATATCTTTACAATAATTTCTTAAGATTTGGCTGGTTGAGATTTTATTTTACTTGGCTTGATATAAGATGGAGATCTGAGTTATTTTTTAAAAGTCCAGAAGATTTTTGACATAATTAAAAAAATAATAAAAAGGAAGACATATGAAGGAAGAGAAGGGAAGACAAGAAAAGTAGCTGACTGATACATCTATGTTTTCAGTGATCAGTTTACCCCTGCTACTGCTGCTAAGTCACTTCAGTCGTGTCCGACTCTGTGTGACCCCATAGACGGCAGCCCACCAGGCTCCCCCGTCCCTGGGGTTCTCCAGGCAAGAACACTGGAGTGGGTTGCCATTTCCTTCTCCAGTGCATGAAAGTGAAAATTGAAAGGGAAGTCGCTCAGTCGTGTCCGACTCTTCACGACCCCATGGACTGCAGCCTTCCAGGCTCCTGCGTCCATGGGATTTTCCAGGCGAGATTACTGGAGTGGGGTGACCCTGAAAAATGAGAGTAGATTGGTTTTTAACATATAAATTGATACATTATACACTGTGGTATTACAGTTTTTTATGCAACCATATTTCTCCAAGTCCAGTGCAACACACAGTTCTTTCTGTAAAGTATGAGGGAGGTGGTATTTTTAAAGAATCAGGAGAAAAACTGATGGCAAAGCATATTTCAATATAGACTAATAGATTATACTTTCATCTCTCTCATATCTCTTCCTCGATGGCTCAGATGGTAAAAGTGTCTGCCTACAATGCAGGAGACCAGGGTTTGATCCCTGGGTTGGAAAGATCCCCTGGAGAAAGAAATGGCAGCCCACTTTAGTAGTCTTGCCTGGAAAATCCCATGGATGGAGAAGGCTGGTAGTCTACAATGCATGGGATCTCAAAGAGTCAGACACAACTGAGTGACTTCGCTTTCACCTCTCATATTTATAAAATATGTTTAGGATTTTATACTTACATATTTTTAATTACTCACATCATAAGGATAAGGGAGTATATGCTTGATTATTTGATACTCTGTTATCTTGACATTTCAAGCATGCCAGGAGTTCTGTCTAAAGAGTTATTGTTTTTCTAATTCTGTCTTATAAGTATCTTCCCATTTCTGCATCCAAAAACAAAAAGGTAAATAAGGCAGATTCCAGAATGCTATATAAATAATTTTTAATAATTTACAGAATTTTTATCATGCACGTCGATTGACTTGAAAAACCAATCTCTGAAGAAAATTTCCACATGTTCAATCAACATCAAAAATATTGAAAAACAAATTTTGTTGTATATATATATATACATATATACAACAAGTTACAAATATAATTTATAACTAATTCATATCCCTTCTAAGTTAAAGCCTCTTTTAAGAAAAGATACTTCCTTTTTTTAAAAGTGGGAAGCAGCTACATGCAAACAACTTGTCAGCTGAAAATTCTTTAGCTGTTCCCTTGGGTATATTTGATATGGCTCTCCAATGTTACTTAGCAATCTTTTTTTTTTTTTTGTACTGAACAGTAGGATCCAACTCCTGGATAGCTAGCCATAAGTCATTAATTTGTGAAATCTGAACTTAATACTTTTTTTTGTCAATAGTGATCAGATGAAATATCCTCACACTAGTTATCTTGAGACTGTTGATTCAAAGAAATAATACTGGTAGAATCATCATGGTGTTGATACTATGTCCTATCTATTGTTTGCTTCATATATAATGATTATAAATGTTTATATTGGCTGAGTAGTCTATGTTCAGTCCTGAACTATTCTCCAGTGACACAACTTTATCTCTTTCACTTGTATTAATGCCGGAAAGATAACACATTTTGAGAGTTCAGTTTCATACAAAGAAGAATGTGTCTTCAGTCTTTACCTTGGAACTGCTGTCAAAGTCAGGAAACCTGGGTCTCTTGGCATAGTACTCTCTCCATGTACTTTCATGGGCTACCTAGCAATTTTTAAAAACTGAAGTCCTTCTCTATGTTTACTTTTACCTGGGTTGTTCTGCATAGTTGACCAAAAAGGATTCAGATGATGACTTTTCCATTAATATGGCTCTTAAGAAAACACACATAATAATCTCAGATACCAAAACTCAAGCTCTTTGTAAATTCTGTCTTTTAGTGAAGCAAACTTTTCTATGTGGCCACATGACCAAACACACAGTGGGCATTCTTGGGCATCCTGCATCATTCTATAACATACTGCTAAAGTGAACTTGGTTACGTGAGGCTGTGGTTTGTACACACTAAAAAGGAAGAGCATAAACACAGCTGAGATACGTGTTGCAGCACATGCAACTGATTATTGCTGACTAGTGTGCAGTAAAAACTCCAGGACAAATGGTGAGCCCTCTTTTTCTTTTGTAGGGCTGCCCACCACACGTCATTGGATCAAAGCTCTCCACCCCTGAGTGGAACACCTCCATCCTACAAATACACATTACCTGGAGCACAAGATGCAAAGGATGATTTCCCCCTTCGAAAAACTGGTAAGTCAGTTTCACAAGAAGACTTCACTTGCTCTTCCATAGCATTCCTTGTAGTTTTATTTTGCCATACGTCTAGAGGAATGTCAGAGGATTTGTAATCATAGCTATTAGACTCTCCAACCTCTGCCCTCAGCAGAAGCAAATATGTACGTGTGCGTACACGCACACTCCTATTTCTGTTAATACATCAATTCATTCGATATATTATCAAAGTAGTTTTTTGATTAATCACATTTAGATTTTAGACAAATTATTTTCTTATTAGCAATGATGAGGAGAATTAAATAAAATAGAAGCTTGATTTCTCAGAAAATGTAAATCTCCATTAATGAGGACCTCTGTAGT
>NW_011494616.1:1251404-1258121 GCF_000754665.1 Bison bison bison | reverse complement strand
CCTCTGTAGTTTCCTCCATTATCTGGATTTTTATTGAGCCTTACTCATTTACCAGAAAAATGGAAATAATATTCTTCTTTTTCCGCACACTTTTAAAAACCTTAAATTGTAATTGTTCACTAAAACAGACAAGGCCACGGCTTACCTTCTGAGTAAGTGTCTTGCCGAACGTCTCACAGATTGTAGAAGTCATCGTGAAGCTTTGTAGCTAATAATCTCATGTGATTGTATTAAAATTTGCTTAGGGAAACTGGGATGATGAGTCTGGAATAAATTTGGAATTTAGTCATCAACTCTATGGCTTTAGGGTCTGTATTTGTTTTCCCGTATTGCTTTTTCACCCTCTGACATGTGCATATCTAATGTGTTATATGCTCTGTTCCTCTATAATAAATGTATTTAAACTTTAGCTAGGCATAAGCATAAATAGCATTTGTATATGTGATGTTATAAAGCTTATGATATTTTCTAAATATAGTTCTTTAGAGAAAGTTTTAAATTAAAAAATATAACCAAAATTGATGTGAAAGATATTCAAAGCAGATAGTTTGGTTCATTGTATTTTACTCAGATCTACTTGAATAAGTGTAGGTTTGTGTAATTTGTATATAAAATCTACAGAAAAAAATGATTTTTAATAATTATATTCATTTTCCCAATTAATTTTGAATAATTGAAATGAAAATAGATTGTAAAAACACATGTTGAAGCTGTTTTCTGTCATATAGTTTACTTCCAACATAATGAATATCTAAAAATAAAATCAGTCATTAGTAAGAATTTGCTCTATCATCTAGCCCATATTGTACCAGGCACTGGGGAAGGATGGCCAAGTATTGCAAAGCATTTCGTGCCTTTTTATTTTAATAGACCAAAGGATTTTGTGCTTCCACTGTAAGATACTAGATAGAGTAAAATACTTCAATAAAAGGAAATACAAAGGAAAGAATGTTTTATGTAATGCATGAGAATTTCACACTGTTATCTACCAATCAGATCACTTTTCATATAAATAAACTTCTCTGGGATAAAAGGAATAAAGCAAATAGTGAGCCTCCACATATTTCTAAAACATGGCATATAGTTTATGAAAATTGATCCATAAAGGACATGGGTTTTAGAATGTGGGGACTTTGATCTGCAGCCTTGACATTTAGTTGCACCAATGGCATGTGTAGGAACTATTGACAGAGATTATGTGAATATTGCCCCAGGTCTCAGGGCAGTGACTGGCATTCAAGAGCCTGAGGAGTCACTAAAGGGAAAGAAAACACAGTCCCCTTATGGCAGGAGGTTACTGATGAGTGATACAGTTACATTCAGGGGGAAAGACGTCTACCCCGCTGTGCACATAGCCTTTGAATTTATTCTTACCACTGGGAGATTGAAAACTGACTGCAGAACTGACACTGACTTTGAAAAGTAGTGGCATTTGGAGTCAGTAAGCATCCAGAAAGCACATTTGATCTTTGTCAATACTTAAAGACGAGTAAAACCCATTCTTTGTGTCCCACTGTTCCCATGAGAACAATTTAGGATTTTTCCTCTGAAGATTGAGTAGGAATTTATTCTTGTAGAATTTCTCAACCCACAACAAAATTCAAAGAGAAATCCTGCTTATAAGTTACAAAATGTTATTCCACTCATCTTCTGTATCTCTTTATGTGATATCTAATAATAGTGGAAAGTTATAGCCCCTGTCTTTTCTAGTGATGTATTTTCTGTATTTGCCCAGTATTTTAAGTTTTTCCCCTTTATATCGAATATCTGTTATTTACAAAGTGTCAGGGCTGCTGACCTGCAAAACCAAACATTTCCAGCATTATATCAATAAAGTTCTTGAAAAGACATTAATACTTTTACATCTCTATAGGAGTTTCAAAATATTCCTTAGTTCAATTCCCATTGTCTGAGAAAAGTATAATATAATTAAATACAGATGTTTTCTACACATTCTCTAAAATACTTAGAGATACCATTCATTAATTACAAATAGGCAGAAGTCTTCCAACTTTTTTAAGTGTAATCTATTTGGTATATTTCCAGTTCACTGTGAGAAAGTTTAGGTGTATATTTGCACTAAATAGAAAAGCACTGAAGTACCGTAAAGTAATAGTTTTTACTTCAGCATTTGTCCTATTTTAATGACTCAACAGTTATTACAAAAAAGTAAGCAATAAAATACCATAATTAAACATATGTGATGATTGAGGAAACTGGGATAATTTTCACATAAAGCTACATCATACTAAATGAAATCTGGAGAAGTGGCATTTGATCATATAATATAAATACCAGGACAGCTGTAATAGTCTCACTTTTCTGTGGATGCCTGGTTATCAGTCTCTGAGGTCTACTTGATTTAAAAGAAGTTGGTAAGAAGATTCTGTCTTTTTGATCTGCATATAATACTAAATGCTTTCATTTTCTTTTTAACCTATGTTGGTGCTGAGTTGCTAGTATACACTAGCAAGATTTAAGGAACTAAAGCTGGAACCAGAGTAAGGAAAGTCCTAATGACCTTAAAATGAATCAAGTGGCCCCAGGGGTGTTCCCAAAGCAGTGAGCTAAATTCAGAACCTCTCCTGACCTCTCAGGACTCAGCCAGACAGGGGGAGCCTAGGAACAGTCAGCTACAGAAGTCTCATTTGCCTGCAGAAATCTGACCTTTGTCATGCAAAGTGGCCCTTTACTTCCTTCCCCTAAGGAGAATCATAGTTGCTCATACCTTTCGGGCTTTTGGAAACCTCAGAATTCTGTGAATCGTTAGCTCTACTCAGTTCCTATTTCAGTTTTCTTTCAAACACAAGAATTGAGAGTCTTTAGCTCTTTTCCTAACAATGAATGTCAAAGACTTTCAAATTAAGTTGAGAATAAAATAATTGTTTTTAATTTTTATGTTTATCGCCCACACTTAAATAAGTGTTCCCTTTTAGAATTACCCTCTGATGGCCTCTGTTCTATAACACAAGAATTTGTTGATTCTGAGATTTGTATTATTTTGCTGAACTTTAGGTTTTTCTGGCTGTAAATTATATCATGTGGTAGTAGGTTTTTTTTTTTTTTTTTTTGGCCAGTATAATACACTGCTGGACTGATAATAAACTATAAAATAGGGAAAGGAAGCTTCTGGGTCCAGCTACTTCTAAAATAGAACATATTTCCCACAGAGATACTACATATGCAGTGACTTTGAACTGACCTTCAAAACCATTTGAACTGGATTCTTTTCCAATGACTGTGTGCATATGTTTCATAAAATATTATGGTAAAAAATTCTAGAGGTTTTATGCTCCGTTATATTATTGGGGTCTGACCCAGTGAACTTTGCCTTACTTTGAATGTTACAGTCTTTCCATTTAATACTTCTGAACAAAGTGGCTGGCTAGATTTAACCTCTTAAAGAGCACAAGCCATATAAAGCTAAAGCTTGGCTTGGGCTAGTAAGGCTGTTCCAGCCCCACTGAAATATTCTTTTTAATGGTCAGCAACAGTAGAATAAGACTCAAAGATGGAAGGGGTCCAAACATAAGTTAAGGTTTTGGAAGGCCAATGTCATTTTCCACACTGAGTAATTGGAAAGAAGGCAGAGATGAGACATACAACTTTATAAATCTCCCTCAGAATAGCAGTTAGAAGTTGTGTAGTGGTACCTTGGTGACCTTTTCAAGTTATTATAATCCAGAATTAGTACAAGGAGATTTTTAAACAATGTTTTAAAATCTCTCTTGCTCTGTTTTTCTCTCTTCCTTTTTCTAGTTCTATGTCTTTCTCATAACACACAAACACACGTGCATGTGCACCCATGGACATGCACACACATTTCTGCACAGATTTCACTAAGATAGCACTTATGTTTATACAGATATTCACTCAGAATCTTATTCTAGATTGGCTAAAACCGGGGTATTTTTATATATCTAAGTACTCTAGCTTAGTTCTGTTGTAGTGGCGCTTGCTTACAGTGATTGAAATACACTCTTTCTGATCAGTCTTAGAACAGTTCCTCCGGAATTGAGAAGCACTGGGGCTTCCCTGGTGGTGCTAGTGGTAAAGAACCCATCTGCCAGTACCTTAGACTTAAGAGACATGGGTTTGATCTCTGGGTCAGGAAAATCTCCTGGAGGAGGGCATGACAACCCACTCCAGTATTCTTGCCTGGAGAACCCCACGGACAGAGGAGCCCGGCAGTCGGACACAACTGAAGTGACTTAGCACACGTGCACGTGGCACAGTAACACAGGCTTTGAATCCACTCCTGGATTGAAATACAGGTTCTCAAGCTTGGGAAATTTTTAACCTCTTAAGGTCGTCTTTCTGTCATCCGTAAGATAGGAATAATTATTGCTGTTGGTTCATACAGTTATTTTGAGGATTCAATTAAGTAATGCATGTCGTGCACTTAGAATCATACCTAAGATTAAGGAAATGCTTGGATGGAACGTTCTTTACTGCTGTTTCTAGTTGATAAAAGACTGAATTTCATTTATTTTCATCAGTGAAAACTGAATTGCTTATTGTTGTGTAAAGTCTTTTTAAAGACTTGTATTCTGCCACCTTATTGATAAAATGAGAAAACTGAGGAGAAAGAGAGAAAAGTATTCACTGTAAGTGCTCTGCCTCTTGCAATGCTAAATGTCAAGATGGGAATAAAGGTTTTTGTTAACTTTGCACATTATCTGGCATTTGGGATCCTAGTATGGTGTACAAAAATAGCAGTGGACTTGTTTCTTTCCTTCACCGTAGGAAGAGCTCTTATTGATGCTCTGTCCTCACTAGGGTCACACTGAGTTTTAATTTCTGCCATTGACTTCATTTTTAAATCAATAAACTTTTAATTTTTGGAACAGTTTTAGATTTACAGAAAAATTGACCCATAGCACAGACGGTTCCCATATTACTTTCCCCACTGTCGCGTCGTCTCTGCTCTTGTTAACATCTTGCAAAGTGTGGTATTTTTGGTGCAATTAATGAATGCCTAATGGAGAAAGCAATGGCACCCCACTCCAGTACTCTTGCCTGGAAAATCCCATGGACCGAGGAGCCTGGTGGGCTGTAGTCCATGGGGTCGCTGAGGGTCGGACACGACTGAGTGACTTCACTTTTTCACTTCATCAGTACATTATTGTTAATGTACCCCATAATTTATATTAAGGTTTACTCTTTCTGCTTCCCTGGTGGTTATTTTGACAAATGCAAAATGTCATAACATGTACCCACTATTACAATATAATGCAAACTTGTTTCACTACCCTAAAAATCCTCTGTTCTCCATTTATTTACCCCTCCATCCTCCAACCCCCAATAACCACTTATAGTTTCACTGTCTCCATGGATTTACCTTCTGTAGAATGTCATATATTTGAAATCATACAGTACGTAGCCATTTCAGACAAACTTCTTTCACTTGGCAATGTGTATTTATGATCCCTCCATGTTTTCTGGCTTGAAGGCCCTTTTTAGCACTGAATAATAATGCATTATATGGGAGGAGCCACATCTTGTTTAAACATTTACTTGTTGAAAGGTGTTCTGGTTCCTTCCAAGTTTTAGCAATTATGAATCAAGTGGCCCTAAACATTCACATGCAGGTTTTTATGTGGATGTATATTTTCAGCTCAGTTAAATGAAAGCCTAAGCATGCAGTAGGTGGATTTTATGGTAAGACTATGTGTAGTTTTGTCAGACACTGTCATTGTATTCTGAAGGGGCTGTACTGTTTTGAATGCTGACCAGCAATGGATCAGATCTACCAGTAGTGGATCAAGAGTTTTCCAGCACTTGGTATTTTCAGTTTAGTGTTTTGAATTTTAACCATTCTAATAGGTATATATTGCCAACATCCGCTGGATCATGGAAAAAGCAAGAGAATTCCAGAAAAACATCTATTTCTGCTTTATTGACTATGCCAAAGCCTTTGACTGTGTGGATCACAATAAACTGTGGAAAATTCTGAAAGAGATCGGAATACAAGACCACCTGACCTGCCTCTTGAGAAATCTGTATGCAGGTCAGCAAGCAACAGTTAGAACTGGACATGGAACAACAGACTGGTTCCAAATAGGAAAAGGAGTACATCAAGGCTGTATATTGTCACTCTGCTTATTTAACATATGCAGAGTACATCATGAGAAACACTGGGCTGGAAGACGCACAAGCTGGAATCAAGATTGCCAGGAGAAATATCAATAACCTCAGATATACAGATGACACCACTCTTACGGCAGAAAGTGAAGAGGAGCTAAAAAGCCTCTTGATGAAAGTGAAAGAGGAGAGTGAAAAAGTTGGCTTAAAGCTCAACATTCAGAAAACAAAGATCATGGCATCTGGTCCCATCACTTCATGGCAAATAGATGGGGAAACAGTGGAAACAGTGTCAGAATTTATTTTGGGGGGCTCCAAAATCACTGCAGATGGTGACTGCAGCCATGAAATTAAAAGACGCTTACTCCTTGAAAGGAAAATTATGACCAACCTAGATAGCATATTAAAAAGCAGAGACATTACTTTGCCAACAAAGGTCTGTCTAGTCAAGGCTATGGTTTTTCCAGTAGTCGTGTATGGATGTGAGAAAACTGAGCGCTGAAGAATTGATGCTTTTGAACTATGGTGTTGGAGAAGACTCTTGAGGGTCCCTTGGACTGCAAGGAGATCCAACCAGTCCATTCTAAAGGAGATAAGTCCTGGGATTTCTTTGGAAGGAATGATGCTAAAGCT
>NW_011494616.1:1170577-1251270 GCF_000754665.1 Bison bison bison | reverse complement strand
ATGGTGGGAGGGATTGGGGGCAGGAGGAGAAGGGGACGACAGAGGATGAGATGGCTGGATGTCATCACTCACTCGATGGACGTGAGTCTGAGTGAACTCTGGGAGTTGGCGATTTACAGGGAGGCCTGGCATGCTGCAATTCATGGGGTCACAAAGAATCGGACACGATGAGCGACTGAACTGAATAGGTATATAATGGTTTTTCATTGTGGTTTTATTTCCTAGTTTTAGTGTGGTATAATCTTTCTCATCCCTTTACTATTAATCTATGTCTTTCTTTTTTAAATGGTTTTCTGATAGTGTATGGTGGTGGTTTAGTCACTAAGTCGTGTCCAACTCTTCTGACACTGTGGACTGTAGCCCGCCAGGCTCTGCTATCCATTGGGATTTTCTAGGCAAAAATACTGGAGTGGGTTGCCCTTTCCTTCTCCAATAGACAGTGTATAGTAGGGTCTTTTTTTTTTTTTTCCTTAATCCACTCTGACAGTCTCCTTTAGATCAGTCCCATTTAAAGTGCTTATAGATATAGTTGGATCAATATCTGCCATGTTTATAACTATTCTAATCATTATACTTAATCATTTTTAAAAAAATCTTCCCCTCTATTCTCTGGTTTTAACTGAGCATGGTATATGATTCCATGTTCTCTACTGTCTTAGCATATCAGTTGTACCTCTTTTAAATTTTTTCTTTGATGGTTTCCTTAGAGTTTGAAGTACACATTTGTAGCAAATCTATACCCACTTTCAAATAACACTATACTTGTTCTATGGCTATAGGTACCTTAAAACAGGGTATTCCCAATTCTTCTCTCCCGTTTTTTGTAATTTTGCTGTCATTAATTTCACTTTCCCAGGTCACTGAATACATTGTTCGTATTATTATTTTGAATAGTCAGATCAATTAAAAATAGGAAAACTAGAGGCAGGTTCAAAAGGGAAGGAACATATGTCTGGGTCAGTCGTGTCCAACTCTTTGTGACTCCGTGGACTGTACCCACCAGGCTCCTCTGTCCATGGAATTCTCCAGGCAAGAATGCTGGAGTGGGTAGCCATTTCCTTTTCCAGGGAATCTTCCCTACCCAGCGATGGAGCACAGGTTTCCTGCATTGAAGGCAAATTCTTTACCTTCGGAGCCACCAGAGAAGCCCAAACATATATATACTATGTCTGATTCATGTTGATGTATGGCAGAAACCAAGACAACATTGTAAAGCAATTATCCTCCAATTAAAAAGAATTTTTTTTTAAATGAGAAAAAGAAACTTTTTCTTTTACCTTCATTTATTTTTTCCTTTATATAGCTTTGAGTTTCTGATTTATATCCTTTTCTTTCTTGCTAAAGTACTTTTAATCTTTCTTGCAAGTCGGCTCTACTGCTAACAAATTTCCTTAGTTCTTGTTTGTCTAAAAAAGTTTTTATTTTTCCTTTATATTTAACAGATAATTGCACTGAATGCAGAATTCTCGGTTGCTGAATTTTTTTTCCTTGCAACACTGTAAATGCTTCACTCTCTTCTTGCTTGCATGGTTTCTGACAAGAAATTTGATTCAGTTCTTATTGTTGATCTATAGGCAGGATGCTTTCTAATATCCTCTGGTTTCATGGAAGATGTTCTTTGTTTTTGGTTTTCTACTGTTTGAGTATGATGTGCCCAGGAGTCTGATGTTTGGTATTTATACTGTTTCATGTTCCCTGAGACTCCTAGCTTGAGAGCTTGTCTGTGTATTCCAGCTACTGCTCAAATAGTCTCCTGCTTCTTTCTTTTATGTTATTGGTTTCTCATTATGCATGTGTTATGTCTTTTGCAATTGTCCCAGACTGGCAAGTATTTTCTTCATTCTTTTTTTTTTTCTTTGCCCATCGACTTCGGAAGTTTCTATTGACATGTCTTTAAGGTCATGTATTCTTTCCTCAGTTGTGTCCAATTTCTTCTTGAGCCCATAAAAGGCATTCTTCATTCTATACTTTTGATCTCAGGCATTTATTTCCTTTTGGTACTTTCTTAGTGTTTCTACCTCTTTGCTTACAGTTACTAACATATTCTTACATATTGTCAACCTTTTCCATTAGAGCCCTTAACATATTATTCATAGTTATTTTAAGTTCTCTGATAATTCCAAAATCTTTGTAATAACTGAGTCTGGTCTGATGCTTGCCTTATCTCTTCAGACTGTTTTCTCTTCATTTTTAGCATGCTTTCCAACTTTTTGTTGAAAGCTGGACATGATATATTAGAGAGTTAAGCTTTCTGTGTGAGATTTTATGTTAATATGGTTGCGTTTCATGTTTGCAGTGGATGTACGTGCCATGGCTTAGGTTTCTTCTAGTTTCCTTGGTTGCAGTTCGTTTGTTTGTTTGTTTGTTTTCTTTCTCCATTTTGGGGTTTCCCTAAGAGCTCCTTCATAAATGGAGTGTGTCTTGCCGCTCTCTCATTGGCAATCCACTGTTGTTATACTGGAACCTGTTAATGTGATGATAAGACATTGGAGGCTACCCAGATCAATGGTAAAGCATCTGTCTGCCATTGTAGGAGACGCTGGTTCGATTCCTGGGTTGAGAATATCCCCTGGAGGAGGAAATGGCAACACACTCCAGTATTTCTTCCCAGGAGAATCCCATGGACAGAGGAGCTTGGCTTGCTACAGTTCATGGGGTCACAAAGAGTTGGACATGACTGAGCAGCTACACACAATCACAGCCAAGGCATTGGGGAGGGACAGTGTTCTATAATTTTATAATTAAATCTCAGTTTTTTAGTGGTCTCTGAGTTTGTGGTCTTTGAACTCTAGAGCTGTTTCTTAGCTTTTTAAAAAATCTTCCATGTAAGTGAGATAGGAAAGCTAGAAGAGGCTACAGTTGCCTAATTGCCTTTTTCTAAGGTCAAATAAAGTTCTAGCAAATAGTTTCCCTTGGAGGGCAGGTTTTGTTATGTAGAGTACTCTGGGTATATTTTATATCTGTACTTTTTTACTGGACATATTTCAAATGGCTGCTTTTCTTTCCCCCTTTACCTCTGTTCCCTATCATCACATAGACAAGAGGGGATTCTTCACATGGTTGGGTTCTTGTAAATAAAACCTCTGAATATGTACTCTTCCCTTATGAGACTGGGCCCCTGGGGTTTTTAACTCTCGAGCTAGTCCACACTCAGCCTCCAGTAACTCATCAAAATTAACATCTGAGTGTTCTACCAGTTCCTGGCTCCAGTGGCTTCTCTTCTCCATTAACTGATCTCAGCTATGATTTTTGTTATTTTTCAGTCTCTCTTGATTTTGGAATGGCAGTTTGCTCTGAGACCTCTCAGTTCTCTGATGAATCTAAGAAAATCGCTTTGGTTTTAATCTGCTCAGCTTTCTTCTTGTGGTGAGGATGGCAGTGAAGGTTTCCAAGCTTTTCACATGCTGTAGCTGATACCAAAAGGCAGCCAGCCATTCACTAATTTTTTTAAAAAAAACTTTATTTCAGCATAACTATACTTACGGAAATACACTCATATTGGTTAATAGAACACAATTTAACTTATCCTACACAATTTGAACCAAAAAACTTGGTACATGGTTTGCTTTAAAAAGAAAGAAAAAGGATTTGTAATCTGGTTTATTTTTATCTGTTACAAATGTATATAAAAGATTCTCCATAACTTTTAAATCAGTAAACAATTTTCAAAAAATTTTAAAAACACAACTTTGCAGTTTTTTAAGATGACAGATTCGTATTTAAACAATATAATTTTTACCAATTAATTATAATAAATTTTTTATAAGATTATAAGTCATCAGTGTTTGACTCTCCTTCTCAGTATGGTCATGACTAACAAATCCGTGTACTGAAAATACTGACAAAGAGAATAGACTGAAATAATTTTTAAATCACATTTTGGAAGGAAGGCTATACTTTATGCTAAAGTCTTTGCCCAATGTTTCATTCTATTGTATTTTATTCTGTACCCTCTTCTATATCTTTCTCTTCTCCTTAATAGGAATCAAACACTCCATTGGTTTTTGCTACTTTGAGAATGAATTTGATGAAATACTGTAATGGAACAGAGCATGAGCTACTCTGTGAGCAAGACTTGAGAATGATAAGGACTTTTTCCCCTGTGTTTTTCTTACCTTTCTCTTCATATCAAATGCTAGAGGTTTGATAAGGTAAGAAAAACAAACCAATTTTTGGCCCTCCAAAAATTAGAAAAATCAACTCTTTTTAAAAATAAGATTTAATTTTTTACATAGCAAAATTACATTTTAAAAGGAGCCTTTTTGATAGGTTTGATCCTTTAGATTATGAAAAGTTAGCAATTTCCAGCTACTATATTTCTTTGATATGCACTTTTTCTTCCAGTTTTGTTAAAATGTAACTCACAGCAATGTGTAAATTTGAAGTGTACAGCATAATAATTTTGACTTGTTTGCTCATTTTTTAAACAAACATATTCGAATGGATCTAACAGATAATATTATATAGTTTAACCAGCAATATTTTTTACTTTTACATTTTTTTCCTTAGTGGTGTATAAGGTGATCTGTTACAGATGATAAACTGCTGTAGTATTTACCCAAAAATTAAATGGTGTAGAGTAGTAAGAATCTTTGTAATATAAAAAGAATACAAATTTATAACATGTGATTTTTCACTGAAAAGCATAATAGAAATTAATGTCCCTAAGAATTTTTTATTGAAAAGTTAGATATATGGTTATGTTAAAACAAGAGACAAATAGTTTAAGTTTCACAATTCGATACATGGAAAACTAGTCTCACAGATTGATTGTGCATGTGGTATGTTTGATAACTAGTTGGAGGTAAGACCAAATGTCAATTGAGAATTGTTTGATAATTAATCAGCTTAGTAGGAACTTTGAACATCTAACTAAAATTATTTGCCAGTAGAAACTAGTGTGGTTGCCAGGGGTGGGGGGAACTAGTGTGAAGAAGCTAATATAGCCTATAAAGACAGAGCTTGGAAAATAACCTCACGGTTTGGAGTTAGAAAGATTTGGCTTAGAATTCTAGCGTGGCACTACCAGCTAGAGCTGTGTGACAGCAGGCAAGTTACAGGACTTCTCTGAGCCTCCATTTTTAAAGTGTCAAGAATGGAAAATATTTGGCTTTCAGGATTATGATAAGCAAAAACATATTTCATGAAGGTGCCCAACACAGTGCCTGACATATAACAGAGCCTCTGTGCGTATTGCCCGTTTGAGTTGCTGGGAATAATGGTGTGGCATTGGTAGTAGGAATTATTAGTAGTGGCTGCATACTAAAGAGCCTCTTAATGAAAGGGAAAGAGGAGAGTGAAACAGTTGGCTTATAACTCAACATTCAGAAAACTAAGATCATGAGATCTGGTCCCATCACTTCATGGCAAATAGATGGAGAAACAATGGAAACAGTGACAGACTTTATTATTTTGGGGCTCCAAAATCACTGCAGATGGTGATTGCAGCCATGAAATTAAAAGACACTTATTCCTTGGAAGGAAAGTTATGACCAACCTAGCGAGCATATTCAAAAGCAGAGACGTTACTTTGCCAGCAAAGGTCCGTCTAGTCAAGGCTATGGTTTTTCCAGTAGTCATGTATGGATGTGAGAGTTGGATTATAAAGAAAGCTGAGTGCCGAAGAATTGATGCTTTTGAACTGCGGTGTTGGAGGAGACTCTTGAGAGTCCCTTGGACTGCAAGGAGATCCAACCAGACCATTCTAAAGGAGATCAGTCCTGAATATTCATTGGAAGGACTGATGCTGAAGCTGAAACTCCAATACTTTAGCTACCTGATGTGAAGAGTTGATTCATTTGAAAAGACCCTGATACTGGGAAAGATTAAATGCAGGAGGAGAAGGGGACAACAGAGATGGTTGGATGGCAAACCAACTCGATGGACGTGAGTTTGAGCGAGCTCTGGAAGTTGGTGATAGACAAGGAAGCCTGGTATGCTGCAGTCCATGGGGTCACCAAGAGTCGGACACGACTGAGAAACTGAACTGAACTGAACATAGTTTAAGTGTAAAATAATTGGAATGGCAAAAACAGTCTAGAGTTGTGATCTTAACCCTCTCACTAATGTATGACCTTGAACATATATTACTTCATGATTTTGTAGCTTAGATTTCTTGGATGAATGACAAACTTGGACCAACTGATTGCTAATATTGTATATTATTCTAAACAGGAACCATACCAGAATGTTTCATGAAGATTAAGATAAGAAAATGTTAATGCTTTGAAGAACATATAAATAAGAAATAAATGATGGTGCTTTTGCAGAATTATATCTCAAATTTGTTGTAATTAACTGTAGCAAAGTCTAATGACATATTTTTCACTCCCCATAAAATGCTCATTTAGAAACATGCAGGATGTTTTAGATAAGATTGGAATGAGAAGTTGGCAAAAAATAATAATTAAGACTTTAAAAGCATTTAGCCATCTGTTGTATAATCATGAGAATGATTGAAAAGTGACTTCTAATTTGTAATATTCACAGTTATATAACTTGAAGTACTGGGAAAATATTCTATACAAATATATGAATTTATGTATCTTTAGACACATCTAATGAAATAAATTAAAAGGTGAAAAAATAAATGACAAAATATTGGTAAGTTTCAGCCACTCACTGAGTTTCTTTGAAATAGAAGTGTCCTTGATGGCAAAGAAATCTGCTGGAAACCATTATCTGTTTGCTCAAAACTCTTATTAGTATTTAAGGTAGCACAAAATAATAGTTTTGCCTTGGCATGCTAGATTTTACATTGAGTGACCTTAATTTGCCAATCTCTTATTTTATAAAATTATTAATATTTGATTTTGAGCTAACATTTATCATTATTTTAATACTTATACTGATTCCCTCCATTCTTTAGTACCTATCCATATACAAGATAAATATTTTTCATAAGCTATAAATTCTGACATTATCCTTACCTCTTCCATTTTCAGTTTAATTTTTGCTATAAAAGCTAATAATCACATGTCAGTTATTAAGTATCATATTTCATACTCCCATTCTTATCTTGTTCTTCCCAATTGGATGGTAAAAAATGTTCCTAAAGAGTGTCTGTCACATCTTCATTCCTTATCTGACAAACCACACTTTGTGCTGGGCCTTTTGGTGTGTATAAATAAATTGATATGAGTAACAAAGGATTTTTGCCATTAAGGAGCTCACAGTCCTCATAGTGAGACCCATGTTGATTGACAATTAGTTTAATTTAGATTTTGAACCACCTTACTTCTTGAGAAACTACTGTTTCATATTCACACATTATAAACATTCTTGAGTGAGATGGTTGGATGGCATCACCGACTCAATAGACATGAGTTTGAGTAAGCTCCGGGAGTTTGTGATGGACAGGGAAGCCTGGCATGCTGCAGTTCATGACGTCACAAAGGGTTGGACACAACTGAGCAACTGAACTGAAGTGAGTGAAAGCAAAGATCCAGACCATCTGAAGAATGTAGGTAAGAGAAGACATTGATATATTAATTATTTTTTTAATAATTAATTAAATAAGCTTTCAGTGTATTTAATTGGAATTTTCTATATTAGTTTTATTTGTTTTGAAGTAGGTAACACAAAAGAAATTCTCAGAAAACTTATTAGCCTGCTATCTGGAGATAGTGGAGGACAGAGGAGCCTGGTGTGCTGCAATCCATGGGGTCTCAAAAAGTTGGACATGACTTTAGCAACAGCTGTGCTGCTGCTGCTAAGTCACTTCAGTTGTGTCTGGTTTTTTAAAAATAGTATAGACTAGTCCTGCTAAACAAATTTTTCTGTAATACTGGGAAAAGTTCTGTGTCTGCACTGCGCAATTCAGTAACCAGTAAGCAAATGTAGCCACCTGAAGTTGAACATACAATGTAGCCAGTGTGGCTGAGGAGATAAATATTCATTGACAAATTTTGAATTTAAATATTCACATGCAGCTAGCTAGTAACTATCATCTAGGACAGCACAAGTATAGACCACAGTGGACACACATGGGCCTGAATGGCACTACAGATTCCCTTCATTGCCCAGGTCAGACATCACAATCACAGCAGACTCTTCCCTTGGAGTTTGGACAGAGAAGCATTCTAAATCATATCACCCAAAAGAAATACAGTGCCTGAGCAGAACTGTACTTTCAGGACTCTTAATTTTTAAGAAACAAGTACCAAGAAGCTTAGTTTTTGAAAAAAGAGGATTTGGAGGTTTCATTTATCTGAATTTTCTTAATGTCTAGGTGCTTAGATGATGTTAATTCAGTGTGTTCACATGTTGTTAATAGAAGTGCGAGTTTCTAGCCTGGTTCTGCTGAACTTTACATGCAGTAATGCTCCCTCGTAATAATGACAGGGCTAGCTCAGTATAGCCCTAGACTTACCTCTTACCTGCTTAGAAAGAACAGTGAAAAGAAACACTTTCCCCTCAAGTAATTCCTGTTTTGTTTTTTTTTAATTTATGTTATTGAAGTATAGTTGATTTACAATGTTGTGTTCATTTCTACCATATAACAAAGTGGTTCAGTTATACATATATATGCATATATATATATATACATCCTTTTCATCTTCTTTTTCATTATGGCTTATCAAATATAGTTCTCTGTGCTATACAGTAGGGCCTTATTGTTTATCATTCTGTATAGAATAGTTTGCACCTGCTAATTCCAAATTCCCAATCCATCCCTTTCCCGCCCCACTTCCCACTTGGCAAATCACAATCCGTTTTTATGTCTGTGAGTCTGCTTTTGTTTCGAGGATAAGTTCATCTGTGTCATATTTTAGATTCCACACATAAGTGCTGTCATATGGTATTTCTCTTTCTGACTTAGTACGATGATCTCTAGGTCCCTCCATATTGCTGTTTATGGTGTTATTTCATTCTTTTTAATGGCTGACTAATAGTCCATTGTATGTGTGTTTATACACTGCATCTTATTTTTCCATTTATTTATCTATGGACATTTAGGTTGTTTCCATGTCTTGGCTATTGTGAATAGTGCTGCTATGAACATTTTTCCCCAAGTAATTCTGATAATTCCCAGGACTAACACACCTGAACAGCTTTGGTCATGTACCAACCCTGAATCGGTCACTCTGGTGAGAGAGTGAATCGTGAATTATCACTCTGAGAGAGATAAATTGTGCCAGGGAGCACAGGTGGGGATCCTGACTCGCTTGTCCACCCTGGAAGTTGGGATGGAGTTCACAGAAGCTCTCAGAGGACCTGGACTGAGAATGAAATTCTAACCAGTGTTCATCCTTCTAAAGCACAGCTCTGAGCCAATCGACTCTCTTCTCGAGAATTATTTGTGAATTTTCACACATGCTGCAGGCCATTCCTCAGTGCGATCTTCAGATCTGACTTACTTACCCTTTCTTAAAAAGTGATTTTAAACACTGCAGTTTATAGGAAGTTTTTGCAAATCCTCTGCTTTTTCTGGCCTGAAACCCCAACTGAAATCTTTTACAGTTCATCTCTCTTAAAATGTCCTTGCTACCTGTGTCATACAAACACTGCCCTTCTGGAATATTTTATAATTAAATTTATATGGTAGTAATAGTAGCATTGGTTACATGTGCTAGATAACATTTTAAGTGTCTTATCTATATATCAATTGTTTCCGTACAATAACTCTTGGAATACATCTTGCTATTTGTCACCAGTTTTTATAGACAAGGAAACAGTCACAGAGCAGTTAGTAAACTTCTTCAGTTATCATTTTACTTCTATGAACAGTAAGTGTAATGCCAGGCTTGAAGACAAAAAGTCTTATTTCAGAACCTGGTCTTTCATCCTCTGTGATTTGTACATAAGTAAGTGGTAAGTGGTATCTAGTATCATTGAAAAAGGCAGTTTTGCTGAAGTTTAAGCACAGTGTTGATTCATCATATAACAATTTCGGGTGTACCATTTGTAATTTAACTTACTCCAGTGATGCTGCTGCTGCTGCTAAGTTGCTTCAGTTGTGTGCAACTCTGTGTGACCCCATAGACAGCAGCCCACCAGGCTCCTCTGTCCACGGGATTTTCCAGGCAAGAGTACTGGAGTGGGTTGCCATTGCCTTCTCCGAGTCCAATGATGAATAATGTTCAAAATATTTTAGCACTAATATTTTGATTATCCTTCATAATTTCAACTACTACAGACATTTTTCATTGAAAGCAAATTATTTAAAGCCACAAATTGATGTATTCTTTGTACATCTAAATATTTAAACATTTGTAAAAGTTAAACTATTCCAGAAGTTAAATATCAATTTTAAGTTAGATCTTTCAATTGTTTTTCCCGCAAATAAAAGAGCTAATTAATTAATCAGTGACAGAATTCTGAGAAGCTGAAAATATAAAGTTAATACCAAAATATAATACTTTGCAGTCACTATGCAAGAAAATATTTTTCAAATCTGCTAGATGTCTTTAGGAGAATCAGTAAGCTTATGGATACAGAATAACTAATAAAACTACTTTATAGGTTTAAATATAACACATAGAAGAAATTTTACTTATTAAATTTGTCATGTTATTTATTTATATTATAGTTATAAGAAAACACATATGAAAAATATTTCTCCAGCTTTTAGAATGCTTCTCAGGGGTAAAGAATCTCCCTGCAATGCAAGTGAGGCAGGAGATGTTGGTTCTATCCGTGGGTCAGAAAGATCCCCTGGAGTAGGAAATGGCAACCTACTCCATTATTCTTGCTTAGAAAAGCACCATGGACAGAGGAGCCTAGTGGGCGACACAGAACTTAGCGACTGAACAACAGTAAGACACATCCATTATGTTTTCCATTACCATTCAGTTCAGTTCAGTTCAGTCGCTCATTCGTGTCCAACTCTTTGCAACCCCATGGACTGCAGCACCCCAGGCTTCCCTGTCCATCACCAACTCCTGGAGCTTGCTCAAACTCATGTCCATCGAGTCGGTGATGCCATCCAACCATGTCTGTTGTCGCCTTCTCCTCCTGCTTTCAATTCCTCCCAGCATCAGGGTCTTTTCCAGTGAGTCAGTTCTTCACATCAAGTGGCCAAGGTATTGGAGTTTCAGCTTCAGCATCAGTCCTTCCAATGAATAGTCAGGACTGATCTCCTTTAGGATGGACTGGTTGGATCTTCTTGCAGTCCAAGGAACTCTCAAGAGTCTCCTCCAACACAGCAGTTCAAAAGCATCGATTCTTCGGCACTCAGCTTTCTTTATAATCCAACTCTCACATCCATACAGGACTATTGGAAAAACCATAGCCTTGACTAGATGGACCTTTGTTGGCAAAGTAATGTCTCTGCTTTTTAATATGCTGTCTAGGTTGGTCATAACTTTTCTTCCAAAAAGCAAGCATCTTTTAATTTCATGGCTGCAGTCACCACCTGCAATGATTTTGGAGCCCCCCAAAAGTATAGTCTGTCTCTGTTTCCATTGTTTCTCCATCTATTTGCCATGAAGTGATGGGACCAGATGCCATGATCTTCGTTTTTTGAATGTTGAGCTTTAAGCCAGCTTTTTTCACTCTCCTCTTTCACTTTCATTAAGAGGCTCTTTAGTTCTTTGTTACTTTCTGCCGTAAGGGTGGTGACATCTGTATATCTGTGGTTATTGATATTTCTCCCAGCAATCTTCATTCTAGCTTGTGCTTCATCCAGCCCAGTATTTTGCATGATATACTCTGCATATAAGTTAAATAAGCAGGGTGACAATAGATAGCCTTGACATACTCCTTTCCCGATTTGGAACCAGTCTGTTGTTCCATGTCCAGTTTTAACTGCTGCTTCTTGACTTGAATACAAATTTGTTGGAAGATGGGTAAGGTGGTCTGGTATTCCCATCTCTTTCAGAATTTTCCACAGTTTATTCTGATCCACACAGTCAAAGGCTTTGGCATAGTCAATAAAGCAGAAGTAGATGTTTTTCTGGAACTCTTTTGCTTTTTCGATGATCCCAGCAGATGTTGACAATTTGGTCTCTGGTTCCTCTGCCTTTCCTAAAACCAGTTTGAACATCTGGAAGTTCCCTGTTCACATATTGTTGAAGCCTGGCTTAGAGAATTTTGAGCGTTACTTTACTAGCGTGTGAGATGAGTGCAATTGTGTGGTAGTTTGAGCATTCTTTGACATTGCCTTTCTTTGGGATTGGAATGAAAACTGACCTTTTCCAGTCCTCTGGCCACTGCTGAGTTTTCCAAATTTGCTGGCATATTGAGTGCAGCACTTTCAGAGCATCATCTTTTAGGATTTGAAATAGCTCAGCTGGAATTCCATCACCTCCACTAGATTTGTTCGTAGTGATGCTTCCTAAGGCCCACTTGGCTTTGCATTCTAGGATGTTTGGCTCAAGGTGAATGATCACACCATCATGATTATCTGGGTCATGAAGATCATTTTTGTATAGTTCTGTGTATTCTTGCCACCTCTTCTTAATATCTTTTGCTTCTGTTAGGTCCATACCATTTCTGTCCTTTATTGGGCCCATCTTTGAATGAAATGTTCCCTTGGTATCTCTAATTTTCCTGAAGAAATCTCTAGTCTTTCCAGTTCTATTGTTTGCTCTACTTTTTGGATTGATCACTGAGGACGACTGTCTTATCTCTCCTTGTTGTTCTTTGGAACTCTGCATTCAAATGGGTATATCTTTCCTTTTCTCCTTTGTCTTTAGCTTCTCTTCTTTTCTCAGCTATTTGTAAGGCTTCTCAGACAACCATTTTGCATTTCTTTTTCTTGGGGATGGTCTTGATCACTACCTCCTGTACAATGTCACAAACCTCCGTCCATAGTTCTTCAGGTACTCTGTCTATCAGATCTAATCCCTTCAATCTATTTTTCACTTCCACTGTATAATCGTAAGGAATTTGATTTAGGTCATACCTGAATGGTCTAGTGGTTTTCCCTACATATACATGTATGTGTAAAAGACATCCATTATGTTTTCCATTACCATTGCATATACATGTATGTGCATAATAACTTTCTTTTGGGTCTATTACCAGGATCATGTTTGTCTTTCTTGAATAATTAATGTACTTACTGCAACTATATATTCTTTGTATTTCTCCTTTTTCTCTATCAGAATCTAAGCTATTCAGTTTCTTCAGTTGAAATTGCTATCCTTATCCTATGCAGAGATTTTCCTTACTTGTGTATTTGACTTATTATAATAAACACTTTACTTGTTATTACAAAGAAATCTATATTAATTTTAGAAATATAATACAAAGCAATGAAATAGAAGCAACTGTAATTTCTATGTTGGCACCATAACATTCCTTTTTGATGTCTTTTAATTTCAAGTGTGAGTTTCCAATGTCAGTTTAGTTGGTAAATAATTACAATTTATTATACAACTATACTATATTTTATATACAGTCCTCTAATGTTGGACATTTAAAGTATTTCCAGTATTGCTATTTAAAATAATTTTGAAGTAAATGTTATACAAGTTCTTCTTTTGACAAATAGCTTATTAACTCTACAGGGTAGATTTCTAGCAGTATGTGTTGTGATTCAGACTCTATCTACTCAATGTGAATTGTTTAACTTCTCACCGCTAACTGAAGTGAATGAAAATGTCTGTTTCCCTGGACATTAGCCTATCCTAGGTGACATTATTTTTTTCAATAGCCAGTTTAATGTATACCATTTCTTGAAAGCATCTTAAAATTCCTTTAACAGTGGCATAACGTAAATAAGTTACAAGATTGCATAGCCATTTTGGCAGAATTGGGGGAAAAAACCTGAAATAATGGGCATATATGATGTTTCTTGAGTGGACAAATGTTATAAAAGAGATGTTCTAAGGATGAATTGTGAAATTCAAAGATTTTATAATTTGTAAATGTATAAAATTAATACTTAAAAAACTCTAGAAATGTTTTCTCCATTTCTTTTACAGCTCATTATTATGCTTTTGATTCAGATGATAAGTTAAACTGTTTTCTACCTTTAAGATAACTGGACTATTTGTGAAAACACATAGGATAAATACAAATGGAAGACATGTTTGTTTATGTGTTTGTTTTATAATCATTAGCAATTTTATTCTCCAAAATGTTTCATTATACTGAATATATATCATTAAGATCATGATGTGTTTAATGTTACTAAAGGTATTTATAGAGTTTTAGAAGCAGATAGGGAAACCTTAGTGCAGAGATGGTTCCACAATATAACCTCAACGATGTTTAGGTGGAGATTTAGGGAAAAACAGAAAAGGCATAGCTCTGAGGAGTGAGCATCTTAAGGTGGAATATCTATTTTAGACAGCACATAGAGAGACTTCTGCTAATCGTGTCGTGCCAGAGCCTGGAAGCCCATGTGAGACACACTTGGCAGTAATTCACTGTCCCTTGAAGCACAGGGGAAGAAGAGGAGCCAAGAAGTCAGTGCAATACATTTTTATGTGTGAGATTAACATGAAACAATAAAACCTTTAGAGAGAGATGTGTGTTGGCTAGTGTGTGCTGATCTGAATAAAAGGAGAGAATAAAAGCACAGAGGTTAGTCAACTAACTTTTGTAAAAAATACAACTCAGCTTATAAATATATCCAAGTTCACAGAGCAAGGAAACAACAAAGGTAGAATTCTAATTCCAGTCTTTCTGACACCAAAATATGTAGGTATTAGCAAGCACTGTAGAGTTCACTGGAGATGGAAAGGATGATAAAGACAATCAGTGTAAAAATGTTGTGGAAGGTCATTCCTTCTGGCTTGAGAAGAAAATTGATGAATTTTTTTTTATTATTATATTGAGGTTGGAATATAACATACGAAATGAAATTAAAGTTCACTGATTGAAAGTTGGAGTTTTCTTGGATCACTTACTAGAAAACTTAGTAAGATTTTGAAATTTGGACCCCTTTAGAAGAAAAAGGTTTATATGTGTGTGTGTATGTGTGTGTGTGTTTGATAGACAGAAGCAGAGAAGAAGCAGAGAGGGAGGGAGGATATGACTATGAATGTTTAGTGAATTAGGGGGAAGCCTCAGGGAGAGCTGCAGGGTAGGAAAAAGTTAAGGAGGTAGGGAATTCAAAGATGAAGAGCTCTACTAAGAAGGTAAGAAGAGCAATGACATTTTGGTTATTTCAGTGATAGGTATTGGAAACATCATCTTACCTTTCATTTGGATAGAAATAAGTAAGTGAATTATACAATTCAGCGTCAGTAGGGTTAATCCTAGCATTGAATGACGTGCGAACATAGGAAAATACTCCATCAGAGAAAGGAAAGGAGATATTGCCACATGAGGCAAGACCATGATTATTAAGGTTTCTTCTCTATTAAGGAAAATGTAAAAGATAAAAAATCAGGAAATTTATGATTACAGTGAACTTTTGAATTTAAAAAAAAATCTCAGTATTAAAGGTTGAAATTTTAGGTTGATAGGAAGGAAGTCATTTTGAAACTTGTTGGTAGAAATTATATTAAAATATATAGTTTAAAAGGTTAGTGTATGCTAAATGTATCATTAGAAGGAAATTAAAGATGGGTAGAGTTGAATAGGAATTTAGTGATTGAAGTGGATGGTTGGGAGACATCTTCCTCTGACACTGAATATAGTCTGCTTTTCTGCTACATCACAGTAAGAAGATTGCAAAGGATGCAGAATACTGGGAAGATCAGTTCTTATATTTTGTCATTCTCAGTTTCAATAGCCATCTTCTAATTTATATGTTCCAAAGAAAAGGTAGTTTTTAAAGGTGTCCCTTTCAGTTTTTCTGAATGAGGTGAGAGAAGAAAGCAACTTATTCGGCGCTGATTCTGGGCCAAAAACTGCTCTGATTATGAGAGCACTGATATGAGACTCTCTGATTATGAGACTGTGGTTGCTTTCAAGGAGCCAAGAGACTTAGTGATTATCCCCCTAAGGCAAGCATCTTCTGTCTTCTGATTAACAAGCCCCTTCTATAATGTTCCAACACTCAAAATCAGTCCTTTGTCTAAAAAATGATTTTTTAAAAAAAGTAAAAATTTAAATAAATTATTCTTGTTTTTTCCATCCTTCTTTTGTTGTCAAAATTTGAACTTATTTCATCATCTATGTAAATAAGGTCAGAATAATGATATTATTAGTTATTCTCTTAGGCTATATTATAGAAATGAATATATCGTCTGATTCAGCTCTATTTCTCTTCTGTATCGGGCTTCCCTTGTGGCTCAGCTGGTAAAGAATCCACCTGCAATGCAGGTAGACCTGGGTTCGATCCCTGGGTTGGGAAGATTCCCTGGAGAAGGGAAAGGCTACCCACTCCAGTATTCTGGTCTGAAGAATTCCATGGGCTGTATAGTCCATAGGGTCCTAAAGAGTCGGATATGCCTGAGTGATTTTCACTTTCACTTCACTTTCAATTCTGTATCAGTATTCTTAAAGAACGCCAATGATTATAAATCTCCAAGTAAATGGATTTTTCTCAGGTTTCCTTTTTATTTTTTGTGACTTTAAGCCTCACTGACCAACTGTTCCTCCTTTAAATGTTAATTTTATATGCTGTACTTCCGTTCATCTGGACTCTCTCTATTTTCATAACTATATCCTTCATATCTTAATGCCAGAAAACTTGGGATTTCTATAGTCCAGTTGACTCTTCTCTGCATGTTGTTCCATTGTTTTAATTTCCCCATGCTTTAATTACCATCACTCCCCTAAAGGCTTTAATTCTAGTTCCTATTCATTCTAATCAATAAGTATCTCTGATGGTAGAGCTTACCCCAGCTTTCTCATTCCTTCAGTGAACAGACTGATCAAAGCCATCTTGACATTTTTTTAAAGTTCTTTCATTTGTGATCTAAACCCACATCTGTAACTCTGAACCCTTTAGTGGATTCCAGGCTGACATTTCCAAGATGTGCTGCAGTTAGTTTAACCTACCAGACAAAGAGTCGGACACAACTGAGTGACTGAACTGAACTGAACTGAACCAGGTTTAAAAGTTGACCTCCCATCTTCCACATATAATCAAACTGTGGTTTTTCCAGTAGTCATGTATGGATGTGAGAGTTGAACCGTAAAGAAGGTTTAGTGCCGAAGAATGGATTCTTTCCAACTGTGGTGCTGAAGAAGACTCTGTTGAGAGTCCCTTGGACAGCAAGGAGATCAAACCAGTCAATACTAAGGGAAATCACCTCTGAATATTCATTGGAAGAAGTGATGCTGAAGCTGAAGCTCCAGTACTTTGGCCATCTAATGAGAAGAGCTGACTCACTTTCCCTGGTGCTGGGAAACATTGAGGGCAGGAGGAGAAGGGGCAACAGAGGATGAGATGGTTGGATGGCATCATCAACTCAATGGACATGAGTTTGAGCAATCTCCGGGAGATAGTGAAGGACACGGAAGCCTGGCCTGCTGCAGTCCATGGGATCACAAAGAATTGGACACAGCTGAGCGACTGAACAACATCCTTCACCTCAAAACTTGCTTATCACCCTGATTTTTCTCAATTCTGCTATCCTCTCCCCTAATTATGCAGGTTTGACTTTTGTTTTCCACTTTGGCTCCATCATCTTCTCTCTCCTGTTGTCCAATCCATCTGTGAGTTAAAAGCTTTCCCCCACCAGTTCTTTCTCTTTTTTAGTGTAGGAATCATCTTTTCTGATAAGTATTCTTTCTTTTCATAGTATCTAGTATATACAGCCTTGCACACAGCAAATGCTCAAGATATTTTTGTTAGAAGGAGCATCTCATTCTCTTTCTTGTCTATCTGTTGTTAGTACTTGTTCAGAAATGTTGAATCATAATTAAAGTCAATAAAATGAGAATCAGAGCAACATTCTCTTTTTTTCCACCTGTAGCTCAGGTACAACATTTAAACGACCTGAATTCGAATCTGCTGGTTAGAAAAACAGTGCTGTTCTTTGAGTGCTTATAGAACATAAATTCAGTGAAAATCTGCTCAAACCACAACTCTAATTAAAGGTTTTAGCTGCCAAATAATATATTCTGGTTAAAGCCAAGTTAGTATTAAGGAGTGTTTCATGAATAACAGCACAAGCTTTATACTTTGCTTTTGATTTTCTCATGGGAAACTCATGTAAAGGAGAGTGATACCTCCCTGTTGACTTTAACTTTTAGAAATGCAAAGCATGCTGAAATTGTACATAATTCTCTTCTAAAGAAAAGGAAATAGCATTTCAATGGTTTTCCTCAGTGTCTTATTGAGTTATGGTAGGGCACAATTATGTCTGTTAAATTGATTTACCAGATGGAAGGTTACATTTTATATTTAGCTGATTAAGTTGTAGGAGAGTAGAATTGTATCTCTTACCATAAAGATCATATATAAAAGTAAAAAATGTTTTAATTAAGTACATTTTGAAAGTGACTAATTGGAGATTTAAACTGTTTTTCCCCCTTCTATTATTTACATTGCACCAAAAGGGGAAATTGTTCTTAGCAATGGGCTTTATACAGTTGTTATTGAGCTTAATAACTTAATATTTCAAAAGGAATCTGCCTTAAAAAAAATAAAATGTTCCCACTTGAATGAGTTTTGGAAATTGATTGCTTTTGAAGCTATTTAGAATATACAAAGTACTCAGCATTTGGGGGTTAAAATAAACGATCCTTAACTTACACCCTTACGGAAATTAACAGAAAATTTTTAAAGAAATAAGTTACATTTTTCTCTTTTACTTTCTTTGTTGGATTATTTTACAAATAAGTAAATATATTAATTAAAATCTTACCTTTGTATAAAAATGATATCTGATATAGTGTTAAATATTAATTTTAAGCAAATTATTTTCTTGGTATTTCTGCTAAATGTTGGGCATATATCATTAATAGTTTTCTTTAATTTTCTACTTTCTTACCTAAAACAAACTATATATATATCACATACGTATATATAGCACATACATATATATATATAGAACATATATAAATATGTATAGCACAGTGAAATCTGATCTAGTCAGAGCCAGTATTTTAGAATATTCAGACTTCCAAAGCAGTGCCAGGTTTGGGATCCTTTAGACTGCTCTATTGACTTCTTATGGCTCCTGTAATAAATTAGCACAAACTTAGTTACTTAAAACAACACATATTTATGATCTTACTGTACTTGGAGCAAGTCTGTCTCATTGCTTTTTCCAGTTTCTGGAGGTTGCCCACACTCTCTGGCTTCTGGCCTCCTCTCCATCTTCAAACCCATCAATGATTAGTTGGTCTTTGTTGCAGTGTATCACTCTCATACTTCTGCCTTTTCCATATTTTCAGAGAACCCTTGTGATTATATTCAGTTCAGTTCAGTTCAGTCGCTCAGTCATGTCTGACTCTTTGCGACCCCATGAAGCGCAGCACGCCAGGCCTCCCTGTCCGTCACCAACTCCCAGAGTTCACTCAAACTCACGTCCATCGAGTCGGTGATGCCATCCAGCCATCTCATCCTCTGTCGTCCTCTTCTCCTCCTGCCCCCAATCCCTCCCAGCATCAGAGTCTTTTCCAATGAGTCAACTCTTCGCATGAGGTGGCCAAAGTTCTGGAGTTTTAGCTTTCGCATCAGTTGTTCCAAAGAACACCCAGGACTGATCTCCTTTAGAATGGACTGGTTGGATCTCCTTGCAGTCCAAGGGACTCTCAAGAGTCTTCTCCAACACCACAGTTATATTAGCCCACCTGAAAAATCCAGGATAATCTCATCTTTAAACCTGCTGATTAGCAATCTTAAATCCATTTGCAACCTTAATATCTTTTTACCTTGTAATGTGACAGTCACAAATTCTGGGGAGTAGGACATAGACTTCTTTGCCCTGGGAACATTATTCTGCCTGACACAACTCCAGCATTTATTGTTTGTAGATTTTTTGTTGATGGCCATTTTGACTGGTATAAGGTGTTATCTCCTGGCAGTTTTGATTTGCATTTCTCTAATAATTAGCGGTGTTGGGCATCTTTTCATGGGCCTCTCAGCCATCTGTATGTCTTCTTTGGAGAAATGTTTATTTAGGTCTTCTGCTCATTGTTTGATTGCACTGTTTGTTTTTATGATATTGAGCTACATGAGCTGCTTGTTGGTTGCATCATTTGCAAATATTTTCTCCTGTTCTGTGGGCTGTCTTTTTTGTTTGTCTGTTTTACTTATGGTTTCCTTTGCTGTGTAAAAGCTTTTGAGTTTAATTAGGTCTCCTTGGTTTATTTTTGTTTTTATTTCTATTACTCTGGGAGACCGATTGACAAAGATGCTGTTGTGATTTATTTTCAGAGAGTGTTCTGCCTGTGTTCCTCTAAGAATTTGATGATATCCAGTCTTAGGTTTCGGAGAAGGCAATGGCATCCCACTCCAGTACTCTTGCCTGGAAAATCCCATGGATGGAGGCGCCTGGCAGGCTGCAGTCCATGGGGTTGCTGAGGGTCGGACATGACTGAGCGACTTCACTTTCACTTTTCACTGTAATGCATTGGAGAAGGAAATGGCAACCCACTCCAGTGTTCTTGCCTGGAGAATCCCAGGGATGACGGAGCCTGGTGGGCTGTCATCTATGGGGCCTCACAGAGTCAGACATGACTGAAGTGACTTAGCAGCAGCAGCAGCAGTCTTACATTTAGGTCTTAATCCATTTTGAGTTTATTTTTTGTGTATGATGTTAAATAGTGTTCTAAATTCATTTTTTACATATTTACACATCCAGTTTTCCCAGCACCATTTTTTGAAAAGATTGTCTTTCCTCCATTGTATAGTCTTGCATTCTTTGTCATAGATTGATTCGCCATAGGTGTGTGACTTTATTTCTGGACTTTCTATCCTATTTCATTGATCCATATTTCTATTTTTTTTCCTGGTACCATACTAGTTTCAAGACTGGAACTTTGTAGTATAGTATGAAGTTAGGGAGCCTGATTCTTCCAGCTCTGTTTTTCTTTCTCAAAATTACTTTGGCTATTCGGGGTCTTTTGTGTCACTGTGCAAATTTTAAGATTTCTTATTCTAGTTCTGTGAAAAATGCCATAGGTAATTTGGTAGGAATTGCGTTGAGTCTGTAGATTGCTTTGGTTAATATAGTCATTTTCACAGTATTGATTCTTCCAATCCAAGAACATCGTATATCTTTCCATTAGTGTTGTCTCCAATTTCTTTCATTACTGTCTTAGAGTTTTCTGAGTACAGGTCCTTTGGGTGACTGCTTTTACATGGTTATAACTGGACAAGTCAGAAGAAAATGAAGTAAACAAGTGAAATAAAAGCTAGAGAATGATGTTACAGTTTTATGGGAGTGAGCTAAACATTTTCAGATAAACATCAGAGACAAAAATTTCAAAGTCATATATTTGAAGAAAGTAGGTTGTACAGTGTCTAAAATGTGATGGTGATTTACTCTGTTTACTATTTTAATCAATACTCTTGAACTCTTTAAAGTCAGAAGAATGGATATTATTGTCCATATTTTCAGGCAGGAAAATTGAGGCACAGAGACATTGGATAATAATAAAACTTGACCCAAGTCACATAGTTATCATCACAGTCAAGACTGGAAAATAGCTCCAGACTCTTATGAGTATAAACAAGGTAAGTTCATGCTGATAGCACAAATGTGTACAATAAAGTTTAGATTTATGGTGATACTCAAGTAGTTATCAGAAGATTGGTATTAGTTTTCCAACCATACAATCCTGACTGTCAGAGTTTCTGGAAAGAATTATGTGCTATTCTACCATGTGCTCCCATCAAATATAGGGTCACCCCAGTGCAGATCTATAGGACATAAATAAAACTATGAAATATGCATGAAATATTACACTGCATACTTCACAGTTTTATTTGTCTCCTATACTAGATGTATTATTTTTTAATTATGTGTTTATTTATTTAGGGCAGTGCTGAGTCTTCTATTGTTTATTATTTTTTTTTATTTATTTGGGGTTGTGCTGTGTGAGCTTTCCTCTAGTTGTGACAAGCTTCTAACTAAACTAATTAGCTTATTACTGAAAGAAGATTAACAGCATAAGTAATTAATTTTGAATTTTAAGTATGAAATTTTAGAACTCAAGAGGACTTTTAGAAACATGCCCCTAGTCTAGTTTGTTTTATTGAAGTGATAATCCAAAATTTTGCTTTATTTTCAGAATACAGATTTTCAAAATTTATTTCTGCTTTTACGTAAATAAAATATCTTACATTTGAAAAAATAAAGCATATAAGGGAATTAACATAGAAAGGTATTTTGTATGTGATGTGGATTTCCTTGACTCCAAACATGGTATTTTTGATGCTTGCCAGACAAATGAAATTCCTCTGGCATTCCACAGCTGATCTATAAGGCCTCTTGCCATGAAGTTTAACATCAAGAAATTCTTACAAATTAGAAAAGCTGAAGTTCAGCTAGTTCTCTTCTCAACAACATTTGAAACCCAGTCTTTTACTCTAAGTTTCCTTTCATGCTTGAATATATGGGAACATTTCTTTTTTTTGTTCAACAACTATAAAGACACACCATGAGTCTATGTCATTGTTCAGTGCTGAGAAAAGACACAAAATTAATTAATGCATTTGCTGTCCCAAGTGGTATGTGTAGTAGAGTAGTTTCAGTGAAACAGTGACAGTTAGAGCCATATTGCAGTGGCTTGAAGTTAGAAAATGGTGGCGGCAAGTGTAAGGCTACTTTAAAAAAAAAAAAAACTTTACTGTGAATTAAAGTATAAATGCAGAGAGTAGCTAATAATATCTGTATCTCAGGGGGGCTTATTTTTATTTGAATGGGAAAGATCTTAGCATGTCTACATGCTAAGAAGAAAGCCAACATAAGAGGGAGTATAAAGATACAGATTGAATAACCTCTGTTAGCATTTTGAGTTATGTTGGTATAATTGCCTAATTTAGCTAAATTCTGCTTGACATTTATTTTTGAAGCCTTATCTTCATTTAGTATCGCTTCCTCCTCCCCTCCCCCCCAACCTGGCTAGTGTATTTAATCTCCATCCCTTGAATTTGCCAATATCTTCCCCTGGACAGTGTTGCTTCCTCTGCCTGGAACTGAGCTTCCCTCTCACCTCTACCTGTCAGAATCTCCCTCAGTGCCCAGGACTTACCCTCCAGGGAAAGGAATCCCTGCCTCCCAGCTCCAAGGCTCCTCTTACACCTGTCATGTGGCAGTGATCACATTTAGTGTGTTATTTGTTCTTGCTAGGCCATGAATGCCCAGTAGGAAAAATCTCTCTAGTCTATCTTTGAGAAGTTGCCTCAGCACTTAACCACACCCCTTTTCCCATTCATTGATTCATTTGTTCAGTAAATAACTAATGAATTTGACCTATGTAGTAGACACTGTATAAGTGCTGAATAAACAGTGGAAACATAGCTAGATATGTTCCCACTCCTCACAGAACTTTGCAACTTTGGTTCTCAGTATTATTTAATAACTCTTAGCTAAATAAACAATGAAACCAACTGAACAGAATGTTGAATTTAACTATAAAAGTGATGAATTATCTAATCACTTATTATTTGTTTCTATCCAGAATCACAGTATTTGATTAAAATATTTTATCTGTTAAAAATGGTAATTTGTGCTTTAAATGTCATAACATTTTTTTGAAATAATTATTTGTTCTTCTGTCCTAGTATTAAGCACAAAAACAAACCCCAGCACTGAGTAAGCAGTTTGTGTATTCCGTCACTCAGTAGAGTTTTTCAGGGTGCTGCCTAAGCCAGCTGAGCATCAGGCACTGTGGAGAAAACTGCGAGGAAAAGGAAACAGGGTTCAACACAAAGTGCTGCTCTTGGATTGAGGAAGCTCAGGGCTCTGTCATGGGCTTTCAGCTTTAGAGGTGCCTGCTCTGGCTCAGGAGTTGAAGCATTCAGAGATGCTAAGGGAGAATGCCAGCAAGAGCTAATAACCCTTCTGTTCTAGGCTGCATTTCTGTTTCCCAGAAAAAGTGAAAAGTGAAAGTGTTAGTTGCTCAGTTGTGTCTGACTCTTTGTGACCCCATGGACTGTAGCCCACCAGCCTCCTCAGTCCCTGGAATTCTCCAGGCAGGAATACTGGAATTGGTAGCCATTCTCTTCTGCAGGAGATCTTCCTGACCCAGGGATCCAACCTGGTTCTCCCGCATCATGGGCAGATTCTTTACCATCTGAGCCACCAGGGAAGCTCAACCTCCATATTGTTCTCACATACCTCTCTGAGACCTGCTTCCCGGGTCTCTGTAATACTCCTTGCCCTTTATGGTGATTCATTTTTTTCCCCCTAATCGTAAGAACGTGTCATTGTTGTTTTCACATGTGAGGAACCTAAGAATATTTCCATTGATGGGAGGAAATACTCAGAAATATACACATGGCTTCACAGTGATGTGTCCCACTGTTCTGTCTTTGAAAGTAAAACATTGTAGATCACCTAAGTGACCAATGTTATCAAAGGCTTAAATAAAATGGTGCACACTCACATGTATAGGTGGTTAAGTAATACATGGCATATCCTCATAATGTATTTTTAGAAGAATATATAATTGGAAAAGATTCATGATAAAATTTTAAATGAAAGCAGAATAAATAATCATTTTATTTTTTTAAATTTTATTTTATTATTTAACTTTACAATATTGTATTGGTTTTGCCATATATCAACATGAATCCACCACAGGTATACACATGTTCCCCATCCTGAACCCTCCTCCCTCCTCCCTCCCTGTACCATCCCTCTGGGTCATTTTAAAGACTATATAATTACTGGAGAAAAATTCATAATGCATTAAGTGAAGAAACAGGATCTCATTTTCAAATACTTTTATATATACAACGCAAAAGAAACATTATAGTAGGGTATACTCATTTCCCATTTCCAAAATGTGTCCCATTTCCAAAAATTTCAAACATGTATGAAATTTTGAGATGTATGTATGATTCACAAAATTAGAAGAAAGCAATAGATGTCATTATAAAATAAATACACTATAAATTGATTAATATTTACCAGTGTACTTTTTGAAAAAGAATAACTCTCTTTGAACAAATAGTGTCACAATTGATATGTTGTCAATAAGAAGATGAATGGATGTCTACATTAGTATTTCTGAATACTATTATGGTTTTTCCAGGAAATTGCATTTATATATTGCCATAAATGTGGCTAGCTATTAAAAGCTAAAATTTCCCAATAAATGATTTTTTAAAAAACTTTTACATATGAAATATATGTCATTAACTGGTTGTAATTAAAAAGAGTTAGACTAGAAATTTTGTCCCTTGATATCAAAATGCATAAAATCTGATTCATAACATTAAACATTCATGTTATCGAAGCCCCTCAAAAAGCATAAGTTGTGTTAGATATACTCTTTTGTTCTGAATGCTAATTTTAAAAATCCGTAGGCTTGGTCTAATTATAAAATTTTTTAATTAGAGTAACCTATATTTTTAGATCAACTTTAGAGAATTTACACATGTCCCCAGAGTGTCAGTTCATAATTGTAATGACTGTTTGATTGAACAGTTCACATGTGACTAGGCATGCTACAGTGTTAGCATAAAAGAGAGAAATGATTTGGGCAGGAACTAGTCCAGGAAAGCTAATCTTCAGAAAGGACATTCCAAATAGAGTGAATGAGTGATAGATGATGTCTGCTTGGTTCCAAGTGACAGAATGTTATAATACAGAAATGCCAAGATAGGCCTCCGGGTGGGAAATAGCAGGTGAAATCTGGGGAGAGGAGGGGCTAGGTGGATAAGCTGACAGATATCTAGTCCTGCAAAGAATAGACAATGTCAGAGAAGGGATGTGACACTCACAATGGAGCCCCAAATTTCACCTATGATTGTGGTGTTAAATGTGCAGGTGAAATAGTTGAATATCCCCAATATTCATTAATATAAAGGTGCATTTCTTACTCTAGTACTTAATCTTGATAAATCACTAGTAATTTTAATTAGTAATATCAGTATCCATTACTCAATGAAAAATCTTTTCTCCTATGATCACCTCTCTTATGAGAATTAAGAACTTCTTTATACCATGATATGTGGTTATTGAATTTTTGTCTAAACTGTTGGTGTAAAGAATATTCACAAATTAGGATTAAAAATGAATAAAGACAAGATGCACAAAGTAGGTAATCATTCTTAGTAAATGGTAGTATATTTAAGACACACAGTAAATTGAGTAGAAATTATAAACAGGGAGATAAAAGAAGTGAGGAAAATGTGAAAAGTCAATCAGTAAACATAAAGTATTTTAAATATACTGAGTTAAAGATCAGAAAAGGACCACTGTTACTTTTGTTGTTATTATAGATAATACTGCCCTAGGCAAAAGGAATAAACCACTTGTAGCCTTCTGTCTTTGTGCATGCATGCTAAGCTGCTTATCTTTTAATTTTATTTGTTCTTAGTCTTATATATGTACAGAATTATACATTCATTTATTCAACATCTGTCTATTGACCAACTTTTTTGTGATGGCCAGTCAGTTGAACTAGGAACTTCATTCAGCCCCTTTAATCTTCCACCATAGTGTATCTATATATATCATCTCCAATAGATAACAAAATAGCTCATGGAGATCCCAAAACTCACCCAGGATTGCCGGGTTTTAGTACATGAACTAGTTAGCACTGAAATCTGAGTCTACCGTCTGTCTGTGTCAGAGACCTGTTTGCCTCAATAAAAGATAGCTTCTGTGTTTGTATGTGTGTACGTATGCCAAGTGACACTCCCACACTCACATACGCAGTCCGCACATCAATCTCTTAGTGAAATGACAAGTCTGTACCTTATGACTTACTGTGCTTTAGAATCTTAATTTTTTAACCTTTCCGTCTGCTACCTAACTTTAATGCTTTTCTCACTATTTTCACACCCTTTGACACCTAAGTTCATTTTGAAATAGGGAGATCCATATGAGAAGAAAAGATTTCAAATACATTTAACTCGTGAGGCATTTTTCACATGTTTTCTGTTTCCTTTGTTCACTCATTTTTTAAGCAAAAAGAGAAAAAAGTTTTAGTTCTATCATCTTTAATATTTTTTCATTTAAATAATGGTAATTTTTCATGCAGTGTTTTCATCTCAGCAAACAAATACATTCAGTGGGCACACACACTCAAAATTCGCCTTCTGTTTTTGTGATTAATTGAGATGTGGAGAGTGATAGGTGTTGGGTAAAAATAGAAAGGCAATTAGTGCAACTAGGCAGGAAATACATTCAAATATAAGCAAAATGTCTCCCCAGTTAGTGATCTCTTTCTGGGCTCTTGAGGATTTTCATCCCATTAGTAAGTCACTGGAATAGAAATCTTCAGTCTTTGGGGAGACCAGAGCATTGAAAATGGCATTAACTCTTAACTGCAAACTTGAGTCAGCACAATAGGTTATTAATTCTACTGCCTGGGTACGTGTCATGCTGAGTTCAGTGTGTGGGCTTCTGAAATGTTAGGAGTGAGTTTATAAAGCATTATGAGGACTAAATGATGGTTATTTATCATTCCAACCTTGGCCTTCACCACCAAGATACTAATACTTCTGGTGACTCAAAATCAGAAGTGAAATACAGGCGAAAGTTTTTACTGAAACCAATGGACTTGGCCTTTTACTTAGAAAAGTTGTGATTGTATATTTTGAGAAAATAAATTTATGTTGTACTTTATAGAATATCAGTGATTGCTAGTTTTTACAAACCTATGTCCTCAATTGATAAATATATCATTTTGTCTCAAATGTTACCCTGTTGAGAACTGGAATTCAGACTTTTTCTGCACATTTTCATAGCCAATGGAAGTTGACTAGCTTTGATTTGAATGTTTTAAAATAAAATTCTAAATTTAAAATATACTGAAATATTTACTATTTTAAGCTACCTGTAGCACTCCCTGGTTTCTGATAATCTTTTTTTCTTCTGATACTCTCCTACATCCTCTTTGAGAATCTCCAAGATATCATTATCCCCTTTATTTCTCTCTGTGTAGAACAGTTATTAACATCTTCCATTTCCTGATTACTTGCCCCAGAGTTTTCACACTTGGCCATACCATTTGGGTCCAGATAATTCTTTGTTGTGAGGCTGTCCTGTGCATAGTAGGATGTTTAGCAACATCCCTGGGCTCCACCCACTACATTCCTGTAGCAACTCCCCATACTGACAATCAGAGTATCTCCAGACATTGCCAGATGTCCCTGGTGTCAAAATCTTTGCCAGCTGAGAACCACTGGTTTATCTTCTACTAGATATTATTTTGTTTGACTCCACGATAACTTTGCAAAATATGTACAACTGTGTTACTCAGAGTTTTGGCAAGTAACAGAACCCACATGATGCGGGTCATAGGCTTTTATGAAGGGACTGCTTACAACAGCTTGGAGATGTTGAGGCACCTATAAAATAGCTACAGCAGGAAGCCATTCCCACCCCTAGTGCTGAAGAAGCACAGAGAAGAAATAAGGCTGCTAGAGTGCTGGGAAAGCTGGAACCATGGAACGGAGGCTTCGAGAGGGAGATGAAATCAGGAAGAGACAAAGCTAAACCACGCGATGCAGTGCTATAGCAGAGAGAGCATAGGATACGATCTCGAACTCCTTAATTCTTCCATCACTGGCCAGTCTTACTAGTAGGCTGAGTCCAAACAAGACCCAACCAGCAAAGGAATGGGGTGATGCAACCCCAGGATTTGGTCTTGTGATCTCAGAGAAAGAAGGAAAATGCAATCTATTGGGACGTATGGAGGAAAAAAGAAGGAAAAACAAACTATCTCCATTTTAACATGAGAAACTGAGATTTAAAGATATAAAGTAATTCATCCAAAGTCAAATACCAAATGCATAAACAGGCACTTAAAGCACATCTGTTTCACTCCATAAACTACAACAGTATCTTCATAGCCGACTTTCATGAATGAGCAGACTGATAGTAGATGATAGATGCGAAACCAAAATCCCGTTCTTATACCTACTCTGATGTCCACTTTTTTTTTTTTAATGTTGACTATAGAAAGCTATTTAAAAGATGAATATCCAGCTCATTCTCAAATAGATACATAGGAACAAAAATTTTCTGCTGACCTGTGAAGTCATTTTCTGAAAAGCTTATGGAATTCTAGGTTTCCTGTAGAATGTTTAAGTGGCACATGCTGGTTTACCAAGCTGTTGTCACATTTTCATCTTTACTGCAGATATTCCGCCCTGGCTAGTGCAATGTGTGAGGAGAAGAAGGACTAGACTGGGTATCAGGGGATTTGGGGCTCAGTCCCAGCTCTGTCATTCCTACCCTGGCAGTAGCAGCAATAAAAAAAATGACCTAAACCAAAATCACTGCAGGTGGTGACTGCAGCCATGAGATTAAAAGACGCTTGCTCCTTGGAAGAAAAGCTATGACCTACCTAGATGGCACATTAAAAAGCAGAGACACTACTTTGCCAACAAAGGTCCATCTAGTCAAGGCTATGGTTTTCGCAGTGGTCATGTATGGATGTGAGAATTGGACTATAAAGAAAGCTGAGCACTGAAGAATTGGTGGTGTTGGAAAAGACTTTTGAGAGTCGCTTGGACTGCAAGGAGATCCAACCAGTCCATCCTAAAGGAAATCAGTCCTGAATATTCATTGGAAGGACTGATGTTGAAGCTGAAACTCCAGTACTTTGGCCACCTGATGCGAAGAACTGACTCATTGGAAAAGACCCAGATGCTGGGAAAGATTGAAGGTAGGAGGACAAGGGGATAACAGAGGATGAGATGGTTGGTTGATATCACCGACTCGATGGATGTGAGTTTGAGCAAGCTCTGGGAGTTGGTGATGGACAGGGAAGCCTGGCGTGCTGCAGTCCATGGAGTCGCAAAGAGTTGGACACAACTGAGCAACTGAATTGAACCGAAACCTTTTTCTTCCCTTTGGCATTCACCCAGATCTTCATAGTTATTCTTAGGTATCTAATCCTGTGGCCAAAGTTCTGTGAAATAAGGAAGATGTTAGAGTTTCACATTTGAATTCACAAATGTAGAGCCAGGCTCAGAAAGCACTAAAATCGCACTGAAAATCTCATAGGTGGGATGTGTGGTCCCGATTCCACATATTCCTGCTGAAACATGGTGCCTTTTCTATTCCATCTTTGAAGTGATGAATCAATTGGTTTAGTCCCTCTGGAGAGCCAGTCTGTAACATCCGAATCCATTAGACTTCATCATAAAGTCATGTCTAGATCAAGATCTAAGAATCTGTGGTTTTTATCCTAGGCTTATAAGCAAGATGACAGCAGATGCCAATATATTAATAGCATATAGGGATTCATTTTTTTTTATTTGAAATGGAATATATATATTAACCTACAGCTTATCAGAGACAAAATTGGTGTTTTTTAAGGCATTTAAAAATAAATATATGAGGGTGGGTGTGTGTATGTTAGTCACTCAATCATGTCCTACTCTTTGCAACCCCATGGTCTGTAGCCCGCCTGGCTCCTCTGTCCATGGAATTTTCCAGGCAAGGATACTGGAATGGGTAGCCATTCCCTACTCCAGGGGAATCTTCCCAACCCAGGAATCAAACCTGGGTCTCCTGCATTGCAGGCAGATTCTTTTCCATCTGAGCCACCAGGGAAGCCCAAGTATCGGGGGTGAGGCTGGGGATCTAAGTGAAATAGTATATAGTTCCATCTTCCCCTTTATTCACAGGTATGTTGGATGCTAGTAATTCAGACTCAGTCTTCTTTGCTAAAATCAAGTGGGTTAAGGAATGTCTGCACTCCTGGAAAGTCTGGCAAGAACTTTAATCCTTCCCCCAAACTATTACCCTTCTTTGCTTCAAGGTTGGAGGCCCAGGAAGTAAGACCTTTGTGGTCTCTAGTCCCTGGGCTTCTTGTACTCATTCCTGATTTCTACCCTTATCTCCTGCCCATTTTCTACTTTTACAATATTTCCAGGTCCCCATTTTTTTTTTTACTTTTTTAAAGTTTGGGGGCATAAAATCAGCTGTAAACCTCCCCTCCCTCAATTTAACTTTTTAATTTTCTCTAGCCAGTTCCAAGAAAATCTAGGATTCTCATCCAAGGTAGATCTAAAAAGAGAGGGGTGAGTGAGAGAAGAACAAAGAGGAAACTAAAGTATTTGATATCAAAAATAAATAAATGAGTAATAGAAGATTGTAAATTCTACTTTTGATATCCTCTGTAGTTGGGCAGAACTATAAAATTCCTTCAAAGAAATCATTTTATCTGCTCCAGAATTCTAGCTACCTTATAACATTGTTCCTGATATATGTGATTAGTAATGCTTTGGAAAATCAGTTCTATATTTGTTCTGCTGTTCCTACATAAAGAAAGGTTGAAGAGCAGTATTTTCAGTGTTAGAAGTTTACACGTGAGCTAGGTTATCTGGGTACAGATGCTGGCTTCATCATCCCTTTTTACTGTGATGACTTTGGGCAAGTTACTTACATCTCCATGTTTTGGTTTCCTCACTGATACAATCAAAGTGTGAGTAGACTCTGTCCCATTAGATTTTCTGTGGTTAAAGAAGTTAATATTGACAAAGATTTCAGGACAATAGTGGAACATAGTGATCACTATATAAATGTTAGTTGTCTTCAGAAGCATTGTTTTCCTAATTATCATCATCACCACCGCCTCCATCATCATTGATTTCTACTACAGAATCAATACAATGTTTCCATTCTTCTAAAGTACAATCACTTCAAAACTTTATGCATGAAGATAAATTATAGAGCATCACTCTTTAGAATAGTGTAACCAAAGAAACACATATGTATGAATAATGTACTTTTGTATTTTGGAATATATAACCTAACTCAGAACTTTACCTATAAGAATTGGCCACCCTTCCTTTCTAACTGTGTATTCACTGTATACGAAGGTTTACTCATAGTGATTCTACTTGGTTTGTGTTATTATACTAAGTGTATTTTCCCAGGATTTCAGGTTAAAAACTACTGACATTGAAATATTTCAGGAGTCAGAATTAGACATAAATTATTTTCTGCAGAGGTGTCTTCCTATTACCAGAAGTCAGCCAAGAGTCTCTAAAATCACATTAGGGTACTGTTTTTAGTGGTTCTTGAGTTTCACCCTTGAGAGAATTAAAAGAACTGACAGTGAAGTATAATAAATCTTATTCTGACCCAAACACTCTCAGTCATTTAACTTCCCATTAACAATTCCAGTTCTACTAGATAATAGGTAGAAAGCATATTTTTACTCTCTTTTCACTTTACATTTAGAAATGTAGAATAATATTTCACACATTTCATAAAAATAATTATGACATTTGTCTGTTTAATTAATTTCTAATCAATGCCTTATTTATATGCTTGGGTTTTAATTTGACATGAGAAGGGACCAAGAAGAGGGTGAGCCTTTATTTTTTTTTTTTTACACAGGAGCAATTGGCTCTCCATTTTTTAATTTTTATCTATTTTCTTTGTCTCAATTCCCAGCCTCTGAGCCCAACTTGAAGGTGCGGTCCAGGTTAAAACAGAAAGTGGCAGAGAGGAGAAGCAGCCCCTTACTCAGGCGGAAGGATGGAAATGTTGTCACTTCATTCAAGAAGCGAATGTTTGAGGTGACAGGTAATTGAGGACTGGGTAGATACACACTGGAGAAAAAAAAAAAAAAAAAACTGCTGCCAGTAGGAATGAAACAAAATTAGCTTAGAATAAATATACCTGCTGTATATTAAAATTTATTTTGAAGAGAAACATTTCTTGAAAGGAAGTTATATTGAAAACTCACAAGTAGTTCAGTAAACCTTGCCATGCATTCACCAGCTGTGTTAAACAGGAAATGAATGAAAAACAGAACTATATGTCAATAGGCATAACTAGGGAATGCCAGAGCTCACCTTAATCTTTTCAGAAACAAGCAGTCCATTTTGGGAATGCCAAGCCAAAGAATATAACTTTTAATGAAATTTGATCAGAAATGAGCAGAGGGAGGTTCAAGAAGAATACTTCCCCCATACTCAGACATTAATGTACAGAATACATCTGGGAAAATTAAACTATGTGAAACAGCAAAACCTTCACTTTTCAACAAATTTACAGAACTCATAAATGACATTATGTGTTTACTAGTGAACTGGGACTTGTGGCAGGAGGGGATATATTATTGCCTTTTATGAAGGGAAAGAAACTGTCATTTTCACTAGTCTCAAATGGAAGAGTTCTTAGTTTTTTAGCTGCCTGGTTAGTAGTGGGGTGAACAGGTTAGGAAATTCAGCCTGATGTCTTACAAAGCCCTCTAGTCCCATTTGTACCTGGTCTGAGAAGACATAGGGATAGAAGAACCAAAAAGGCTAGCCAAAATAACAAAACCAACTATTGTTTGAGTAACTACTTAGAGGTATGCATTGTATGTGACCATTTCCTTTGGTTGCATCAATATAGAAATGGAAATCTAGAGCCATGTTTGTCCATTCTCAAGGGAAATGGTGCTTATATCAAAGTAGTCAGTTGGCATTATTTCTCTAGGATAAAATTTTATTCTTAGAAAGTTTTTTAAAAAAATTGTTTCTTTTCTGTATCTTCTTTGGTCATGATAGTGTCTAGTTTAGGGAGACAATATGAAGATTGTGGAGGCAGAGGTGGAAAAGTGTAGACTACCAATTAGGGAGTATTTTGACAGATTACTAGGGAGAAAAAAAATGTTTAGTCTCCTATTCAGTCCTGACAGATTAATATGTTTATCTGAGGAAAAGTATTGGTGAAAATTTTTTTCTTAAGGCATTATAAGTATTAAATAAATAATTATTTTACTAGAGTTTATTTTCCAGTATCAAATACAATCACTAGTTTAGACCAATTCAATAATGAATTTAGAGTTACAGACTTTTCCCCCCAATAAACCTATTTGTATTTCATTAAGTGAAAATCTTAAGTAAGTTTTCATAATAGAAGTCCTTGATGGGGGTGGGGACGAATCTGTAGAGTGAGTCTGTATTAATGAAAGTAAAGAATAATGAACATATCAATTGTCTAATGTAATGACCTGTAGGTCATTTTTCTGATGGGAGATAGTAGGTTCTCTCATAACAGAAAAACTTAAAGAAAATAGAAACACATGTATATTTCTTTTTTGTTTCTTTAAAATCTTATTAAGGTTTTATATATTTATTGCAATGTTCTTTTCTATTTTCCTGTTAATCTTTTTCATGATCATAACTTTTCCCCACATGGTCACTTTTTCTTTCTTACCAAATTTCAGTGGAATTTAGCTCACTACTTAACTGAGTAATAATTAATTCTCATTTATAAGGGTTATGATTTGCTAGAGTTCTACTCAGGTTCTTGTGAAATATCATAATTTTCTCTCATTTTGTGAGATAGTAGCTCCCCTTTTCAACTGAGGGAAAAAAAACTTGTATTTGAAGAGACTAGACACACATTTCTGATCAGTGAGGTGGGACTTATGGATGCTTTGGTTGATATTTTTAACTGTATGTAAAACTGGTGTGTTTTAACTGATAACTTTATGTTGCAGTTAGTCTAAATGTTTTTGGAGAATTTGAACTACTGGACACAAGGTTTTCTGCACCTCTACATCCTCTTTCTCTGTCAGCTTTCATGTGATTAGGATGAGCTCTGTTTGGATCTTAATACTAATTATTTTTGCTGTCCAGTCAGAGACCACCATAGCATCATAGCAGTTGAATTGCCACTGCTGTTCATGTCTCACCTCTATCCTCTCTCTTCCCTGTTTCATAGGTTCAGCTGTTTGCTTTTTTCCAAACCCATGCCACCTCTCTCCTCCCGGTAGTTGACATGAGAGCCACATGTCATCGTCCCCTTTTTCAAATTCAAGGGTCTTCTGCTCTTCCCCCTACAAAGCCATGCTATTTTAAAATTCTAGGTCCTGGCACATTCCTGTGCCTATAATGTCTTCTCTGCTCTCCCCTTCTCCACTGCCCCCTTTTCATGAGTTTCTCGTCCTCAAGCCCCAGTTGTGATGTTACTTCTACTTAGAGATTTTTCTCAGTGTTCCCAGAAAATCAGTTGCTACCTCTTCTCCCAGACCATGTCCAGTGTGATCTTGTAGAATCCTGTGGTAGAATCTATCGTCTTACATTCTAGTATCTGCCATAGTGATTTCTATTCAATACATAAGGTAACACTTCTGTATGAATATCACATAAAATAATATAAATAATATACTTTTAAATTGACAAGACATTTTAAAATAGTTTTCTTTTTCTTTTTTTTTTTTAAAGACAGAATGCAGAATGGGACTTTAATGAGAAATCAGTGTGTAGTCATACAAGAAAGACAAGAGTTAGGGGTCCAGGGGAAACATATTCTTGATGGATTTTTTTTAATGTTCATTTTCTTTCTTAAAAGAAAAATAAATAAGAAAGAGATACATATAAAAAGTAGATTAATCAAAATGTAAGCAAGATATATAGACTGAAAGGCAGTGAGCGAAATATATTTAGGAACTTTATGATACCAGTGACTTGAAATCCCATAGTAAGTAGGTGGCATGATCAGAATTCTGTCATCAGTCTCACATTCTTTCCATTGGTGATACACTTCTGAGTAGAGAAATATTTATAATAGAAAGTTGAATGTTGTAAGGGTTCCGAGGGAGGGCAAGCAACTATAGCCTGCGACTTGGGCACTCCCATTTACAGGGGACAGATGGTATATGAGCCAGGCTTTGAACATAGAGGTGGGATTGACCCTGTGATGAAGTAGGTGGAGAGATAAGAACATAAAAAAGCTTGAAATGGGAAAGTGGCACATACGGGGAGTAGGCAATTTAAATTTGACTGAGTGCAGGGTTCAGAAAGAGCAATAGTAGGAAATAATGTCAGGCTCCATTTTGGAGCAGAGGAACATAGTGAAAGTTGTCTCACTCTGATCCATCTGGCAGCAGTTTAAGGAAAGTTTGGAAGGACTGCTGTAGCAACTCAGAAATGTTAGAAGATATTTTCTGTAGTCCATGAGAGGACAATGAAGGCTGAGAGATTAAACTGAAATCTTTGTAGTCAGAAGAAGATGAAAAATATTGGAAAGAACAAAACAAACTGACCCAGTAATTGATTAGATTTGGAGTAAGGAAGGGAATGAGAATGAATCTAAGGATGACTATAAACAGAGTTAAGCAGGGCACGTTTAATAGTAAAATACACTGAATTCGATATACATTAAAGAGAGATAAACAATGTCCAGCATTCCAAAAGGATTCAGACTGGAAATTCTGAGAGGGAACAACAAGAAATATAGCTTTTATGGGAGGAAATATTGAGGGCAGAAGGAGAAGGGGACGACAGAGGATGAGATGGTTGGATGGCATCACCAACTCAATAGACATGAATTTGGGTAAACTCCGGGGGTTGGTGATGGGCAGGGAGGCAGTGATGGGCAGGGAGGCCTGGTGTGCTGCCATCCATGGGGTCACAAAGAGTCGGACACGACTGAGCAACTGAACTGAACTGAACTGAATGCAAGGATTCTGCCTAAAGATGATAGTTGGTGTCATAACTTTGAATTATTTTGACAAGGGAAAGAGAAATAGGATAAGGCTACAAACTTTGGTGAATACCTACATTTAGAAATTGATTGAAGGAGGAAAAGCCAGAGAGATGGAAAAACAAACATGGAGGTAGAGAATTTTATTGTAGAAAGGATGAGGAGAATGAGAACTGTTTTGTCAAAACTGTTCAAATGTGGTATTTTGAGAGATCAATTGCTGTCCACAATGAGTTAAGCTAGATGGCCAGCTCTTAAAGGAATAAGCACATCACTTATTACAGGTTACTAGCATGCTTTCAGGCTAGAGGGACAATTCCAGTGGAAAAGGACAACATGAAGGTTCAAAATAATTGATGGAGCAAAATCTTAAAGCAGATGTTCGGGGGTGGGGCCATGGGTGAAAGTGTATGTGACAGTATTGGAGCAGGGAGCAGAAGAGAAATGTTTGCACTTTGATGTGGGCAAGGAGAGTATATATAACAAAATGATGAGGTAGAAAGAAAAATTACTGATGGAAATCATTTAGAAGTTGTCAGTCTCCAAGAAGCGTGAATCACGATCATTTGTGCAGAGCTGAGTAGACGAAGGATGAGACACCTAGAAAAATGCTGAAATGAAAGAACTGCGGAAGGTAATAGGGAATTGATTAGAGCTCAACAGATAACTTGCCAAAGCTTGATGAAGTGGCCTCTCTTAGCTATATTTCTAGGATCTGGAAGTTTATATTTCATTAATTAGATATTTTAGTAAGTGAACTACCTCAGTCATAAATTGAAATGCGTTTGAATTTTATATCTGAAGATGACAGAGATGATCCATAGTGTTGTTATTTAACTTTTGGTAAATGAATTTCTTGTTATATTGGTCTTTAAAATTGAACATATTAAATTTAGGCAGCTTCTCATCTTCTGGAAAATAAGTTGGGTAGAGTTAAGATTAAACAATGTTGTACAAGGCGATCAGTGTAACACTGAGATTTTATCTTCTACTGTATTTTCTTCATATAACTTTGACTAAGATGTGCTGTAATAAGGTATAGCCTTAGTATATTAAATAAAGAGCTATTTATAACATAGAATATAAGCATTTTTTCCACATACCATGGAAATGGTTCCAGGCCTCATGTGCTGATGGCATGTTTTTATGAACTATGCAAGTCTATTAGAGTTTTTTTTTTTTTTATGATAGCACAAGAGGAAGTATTAGAAGATTACTTTCTTTATTTTTTCCTAATCAAAATCTTCTATAATCCTCTCTAGCTGAATATCTTCTCTAAAATTATTGAATACTATGTTGTATTTTTAGCAGTGAAAAGAAGGGGAGAAAAGTGATACGAAAATTCAGAAATCTTCCAAATTTTTTCAGGGTTCTTTTTATTTAGTGACATGGTGCTTGTCATTCATTCTGGGGGCAAAAAACAGTGTCTGTTGCTGTATGTTACTTGAGTATAACTACAGTTCCTCTCTGTATGTTTTTCATGAGTGTATTTGTACTTCCCATTGCTTTTCAGAATCTTCACTCAGTAGCAGTTCCCCAGGATCTGGTCCCAGTTCACCAAACAATGGTCCAACTGGAAATATTACTGAAAATGAGACTTCAGTTTTGCCACCTACTCCTCATGCTGAGGTAAGGCTCTTATTATTTTGGTTGTTTTGAAAGTTAAATCTTTGATTAGCCCCCTAAAATTCAGTGATATTTCTAAACTGAGGTTTAAAGCCACCTGACCTTAGTTACTTTTCTGATAGGTTTATAATGTGTGAAACTGAGTATATGTGATTTTATTTACAAAGTTTGGATGATAATCACAGGTTTGAAAATGCTGAAATTTAATCTTCAAAAAACACACACACACACACACACACACACACACACTCTTAGTTGTGCTGAGTATACACTCACTGCCCAGTACCTGTACAACCCTGAAGTCCTTCTTCATGGCTCTTGGTTATTCTGCTCTGAGTAGACACATCAGTAAATGAAAACAACTTCATGCAAACCTTTCAGAAGAACAGTTGCCCAGAAAAGTAGGTTTGATACATTTGACCTGAAGAGTAATGAAAAATAGTTGTAGTATCATAATTGAGGAACAGAGTTCCACTAAGCAATGTGTTGAGGACCTTCTATATGCTATTCATTTTGCCTGGCAGTGAGGATAGACAGATAAATGATGTATGAACTCTGTCCTTGAAAAACAAAAAATTCAAGAAAATGGGTCTGAAATAACACATGATTTGTTGAAGCCAGTGATATAAGAATAGAAAACAGTAAATTTGGGAGTCAACAAGAATTTGTCTGTGTGTATAGACAATAGAATGGGAAAGACTAGAGATCTCTTCAATAACATTGGAGATACAAAGGGAACATTTCATGCAAAGATGGGCACAATAAAGGACAGAAAGGACAGAAATGGCAAGAATCTAACAGAAGCAGAAGAGATTAAGAAGAGGTGGCAAGAATACACAGAAGAACAAAACAAAAAAGGTCTTAATGACCCAGACAACCACGATAGTGTGGTCACTCACCTAGCACCAGACATCCTGGAGTGGGAAGTCAAGTGGGCCTTAAGAAGCATTACAACAAATAAAGCTAGTGGAGATGATGGAATTCCAGCTGAGCTATTTCAGATCTTTAATAATGAATCTGTTAAAGTGCTGCAATAAATATGCCAGCAAAATTGAAAAACTTGGCAGTGGCCACAGGACTAGAAAAGGTCAGTTTTCATTCCAATCCCAGAGAAGGGCGATGACAAAGAATGTTCAAACTACCATACTATAGTGCTCATTTCAAATGCTAGCAAGGTAATGCTCAAAATCCTTCAAGCTAGACTTCAACAGTATGTGAACTGAGAACTTCCACATGTACAATCTGGCTTTAGAAAAGGCAGAGGAACCAGAGCTCAAATTGTCAACACCCATTGGATCATAGAAAATACAAAGGTATACCAGAAAAACATCTGCTTCATTGACTATGCTAAAGCATTTGATTGTGTAGATCACAATAAACTATGGAAAATTCTTCAAGAGATAGAAATACCAGACCACCTTACCTGCCTCCTGAGAAACCTGTATGTAGGACAAGAAGCAACAGTTAGAATTGGACATGGAACAGGCTGATTCCAAATCAGGAAAGGAGAATGTCAAGGCTGTATATTGTCACCTTGCTTATTTAACTTATATGCAGAGTACACCATGCGAAATGCCATGCTGGATGAATCCCAAGCAAGAATCAAGACTGCTGGGAGAAATATCAACAACCTCAGATGTGCAGACGCTACCACTCTGATACCAAAAGCCAAGAGAGAGTAAAGAGCCTCTTGATGAGGTGAAAGAGGAGAGTAAAAAGCTGGCTTAAAACTCAACATTCAGAAAACTAGGATCATGGCATCTGGTCCAATCACTTCATGGCAAATAGAAAGGAGGAAAGTGGAAACAGTAGCAGATTTTATTTTCTGGGCTCCAAAATCACTGTGGACAGTGACCGCAGCCATGAAATTAAAAGATGCTTACTCCTTGAAAGAATAGCTATGAGAAACCTAGACAGTGTATTAAAAAGCAGAGACATCACTTTGCCAACAAAGGTCCATCTAGTCAAAGCTATCGTTTTTCCAGGAGTCATGTACGAATGTGACAGTTGAACCACAAAGAAGACTGAGCACCAAAAAATTGGTGCTTTCAAACTGTGGTGCTGGAAAAGACTTGAGAGTCCCTTGGAGAGCAAGGAGATCAAACCAGTCAATCCTAAAGGAAATTGATCCTGAATATTCATTGAAAGGACTGATGCTGAAGCTGAAACTCCAGTACTTTGGCCAGCTGATGCAAAGAGCTGACTCATTGGAAAAGACCTTGATGCTGGGAAAGATTGAAGGCAAAAGGTGAAGAGGGTGGCAGAGGATGAGATAGCATCACCAACTCAACGGACATGAGTTTGAGCAGAGATAGTGGAGGACAGAGGAGCTTGTTCATGGGGTCGCAAAGACTTGGACACATCTTGGCGACTGAACAACCCAATAGACTATGTATATAGTTTCCATGTCAGGCTAAGCAAAGGCAACAGCCACTCCTTTGGAATCAGCTGTTTTGAAGTCACCGTCATTGACTGAAATTCTGAGTTTTACTTCTCTGTCATTATAATGCCTCCTTATCATGCATTGCTCGCTACAGGAGAAAGCTGGTATAGTAACTTCTCATATATAACTGTGACATGCATCTTCCATTGTACTGTATAGAGTATGATACTTTGGAGCTGAAAGAGATTGATTGAATCTCTGATTCTTGAATCATCTGCTTTTCTGATATGTGATTATCAGACTTCCACTGGAGCACTCTTATTCAAAGGGAACTCACTTCACTGTTTCTTCACGCAATCTAGTTGATTTTGGACAGTCAGCTTGACTGATAAAAAGTATCTTCTGTATATTATGCCAAAATATATGTCTATAATTTCATACATACTAACATAAATATATAATAAATTATTTATAAGTCATAAATTATCTGGCTAATTGAAAGCAGATACCCAGAGGTTATCCGTGATAGGGAAAGAGCTGGAATCAGTGAAGTCACTTCTGTGAGGACATTTGTGTATTTGAGTCTTGAGTTTTGGTTTTCAGAAGAGAGAAGGCAAAGCCCTGTACTGACCAAAGAAGATGTTCTAATAGGAGACCATCCAACCCATGACCCATATTTACGCTACATTGGTGGGTCCCTCATCCCCACCCCCAGAGATATCTTGATGTAGACCAGGGCAGGGGCACGCTGTCTCCTTGCGGAGTTATAACCAGAATATATAAGGCTGTAACCCAGATTTTTATAACTTCAAATTGTTAATGTAATTTAAAATGCCCCAGATTTTTAGTTCCCTAGGTATCTGGAAAAAACAAATGTAAATCCTTTCTAGATGAATGCACATTCATTTTGTTTTACTTGTTTTTTAAAGATTCACTTGTTTGTTATTTGTTTTATTTTTGGCTCTGGTGGGTCTTCGTTGCTGCACGCGGGCTTTCTCTAGCTGTGGCGAGTAGAGGCTGCTCTCTGGCTGTGATGTGTGGGCTCCTCCTCATGGTCGCCTCTCTTGCTGTGAGCATGGGCTCTAGGTGTGCAGACTTAAGTAACTGCAGCACATGGGCTCAGCAGTTGTGTCTCGTGGGCTCCTGAGCAAAGGAACACACAGGCTTAGTTGCTCCGAGGCATGTGAGATCTTCCTGGGCCAGGTATCAAACTGGTGTCTCTTACATTGCAAGGTGGATTCTTAACCACTGGACCACCAGGGAAGCCTCTCACATTCATTTTAGACTTTAAAATTTTCTCTCAGTTTTCCAAGGAAAATGAGCAGAATAGATAGGAAACTTTCTTACTTGTGACTGTCTTTCAGGCATGTGAAGAACACAATTCAAGCCACTACATTTTCTCCAGTCCTCCATCTGTTTCTTGTTTCTTACCATCCCATTGTCCCTTTGCTTTTCATTTTTCTTTCTAAACATGACACCAGAGGAAATAAATATTTCACATATATTTGTGACCATTGATGTAAGATTCTTAAGACTATTGGTTATAGGTGTTGTATTTCTGTTAGTGCAATTATAAATTATATCTCAACATCAGTTAGTTTTCTGCAACCCTTTAATGAATTTTCAGAGAAAGTACAAGTTGGTCATAAATATTTCTAAAAAACTTTAGATTTCCATTTCCTCTCAGCTTAAAGAATGTGATTCGGTAGCACAAACACTAAAGGATCTGGATTCTAAAATGTTTATGGATGAATTCTATGTTCTTAGGAAATGAAAACACACTAAACTACATTCATTCAACAGCATTTATGATTTTTCAGAATTCATTATTAAAAGGTACAGAAGACCACTTATAGCTTGATGGTATTTTGTGAAGATTAGAAACAGCAGTTCAATGTTTTGTTCAGGAAAACATATGTAGGTAACAGTATATTTTTCAAAAAATCAAAAGAATGTAAAAAATCAAGGGTGTAATGAACACAAAATTTAGCATGATGGTTACCTCTCAGGAAGGAGAAAGACAGTGGAGGGGACATGGTTTGCTACAAAAAATGAAGATACATATATACCTTCATTAAAAATACAAATATATGCATGCAGTACTTAGTATAACAAAGAAATACATATTCATAAGACTTGAAATAAATGGAAATGATGAGATTTTCTCTTTACTTCAAGATTTTTAAAACCTGTTAAGTAGCTCACATTGTGTGACCCTATAATTAAATTTCAAAAGTATGTACAATGAAGACTGTAAATTAAAGGAATTTGCTTGTATTATTTTAATCTGTTGTATACTTCTAAAACCTTTACTGATACCTAAACACAAATATCTGTTTAGATGCCCAACAGTTAGCTTTTCAGCTAATTGTTGAACATATTCTTTCCTTCTGCCACCACCAGTTAAAAAAAAAAAACGAAAAACAGAAGGAAATGTGATTTAATGGAGTTTGAAAGAGTGGAGGTATTTCTTCAGGTCAGTGACAGGACATTCACCTCCAAAGCTGGGAAGACTAGTTCAAAAGCAAGCAGTGACTTACTTCATAATGAATTAATTGTGTGCCTGAACTATGATCCAAAAGGCCAGGTGGGCAGACCTTTATGCACTGATGGGTAGCCTCTCCATGGCCCAGAACAAAAAATCCAGCCCTGATGACTAACATGTGCTTTTCTGCTGCATTGCATTTACAGAGGTCTGTAGCATAATTCATACTGGGGAGGTGAGGAGACAGCAGAATTCAGACTGAAACTGTCAGCAAATTAATATCCTAGCTTTGTATCACCAAATCCTTCCACCTAAACTAAAGTGGAAAAAAATGTTTTTCAACCAGTTTTTGATTAATGATCATTTTGAATTGTGTGATATTTATAGACACCCTCTAAGATTAATAATAACATATAACTTCATATCAAAAGAAATATTTGGGGGTATGAAAAATTTACATCATTACACTTTCAAAAATTATATTAGTTGCATACTTTACCATTTATAAAATAGGCTTATTCTACCATCTTTGCTTAAGTAACAAAGTTTTGCAAAGCAGGTGAGTTTTCATTTTTAAAATAGTATAACAGTGTACGTTTGAATCAACTCTCTATTCTGTGACCTGAAATTAGAAAAACATGTCACATAATTCTTTCAGATCCCATATAGATGAATGGGATTCTACTTCCTTTTTGCTGTTTAGGAAATAGGAAAATAAAACTGTATTTCAGACTGTTCTTGAGGCTTAGGTGAAAAGAAAATTTTCCCTCTTATAATTCATCTGTTCTGTGTAATTTAGATAAAGGTTAAGACAGAAGCAAGAGGAGAATTTACTTTTAAGTCCAGGCTGAAGAAACAGCACCGTGAATTCAGATATTCCAGTCTTGCATTCAGAGGGCTACCAAGTAACGTGGCTGCAAAACCAACTACTTGGTTGCCATTGGTTAAGTCGCTAAACTTGTCCTGAATCTTAGATTATTCATCTAATAAATATAGTATTAATAATACCTACCCCAGCAGCTTTGTTGTAGAGAATCAGTATTTGGAAGGCAGGTGGTAAATTGTGGAACAAGTTCATTTTTTTGTTGTTATTAATACTGACTCCTGGTAGGGAAAACTCATTAGAACGTTTGTCTGCAAGCCAGCAAATCTCATATGAGAATGAACTTCCATATGCTCTGGCCACTTCTGTTCTATTTCTCTAGTTTCTTACACATGCCCTGTCCTAAAGCCGGCATCGCTGGAGCTACTTGGTTTCCCCATTTGTAAACTTGGTTGGGGTGCTGAAACCTCAGGAGTTTTTATTTCCAACTCCAGTCAGAGACGTCTTTACCTATCTAGTTACTTTATTGTTAATACTGTAGGCCTGTGGGTTCAAATGTGTTTCCATGAATATCAGCACCATTATTTTAGGCTCGGTAGATTTATTTGATAGCTATTTTAACAGTAGCCAAGCAGCTGGTTTATTTCTAGTTGAACATTAGTGGCTGGCTCTGCTCTGCGATTTTTAAAATAATTTTTTCCAGCAGATACAAACGATTTTAAAAATGGATTCTAATAACAAGGTTAAGTACTCTAAAATCATTTGAACTGTCACTTGTTTTGCCTCAATCTCACATGACTCATCTGCCGATTGTTTCATAATAGTTGTTGTGACATTTGCTGTAAATGTTATGCTCCCTTCTGAGTGGGTGTAGAGCTTCGGTTTTAGATGACTGCAAATAAGACACTCCTCATCCAATCCCCCAAGGGAAAAGAGGTTGCTATGACAAAAGACTCATTTACGAGGAATAACATGAGTCAATATTGTAAACCAAGACTTTTAACAAAACATCAGTGACTTTTAAATACAGAGGAAGCCCCTGTCAAATAATTTTTTTGTCTCCAAACCATTTTATAGTAATACATTCTTGAAAACCAAGTGAAAGTGAGTGTTAGTTGCTTAGTTACCTCCAATTCTTTGACACCCTATGGACTGTAACCCACCAGGCTCCTCTCTCCATGGGATTCTTTGGGCAAGAATACTGGAGTGGGTTGCTATTCCCTTGAGTGTCCAGTAAAAATGAAAACTTAGAGATTTTTACTGCCTAAAAAAATTTATTTATCACATGGTGATTTTAATTTTCTATCAGCTGTCTGAAACGAGAAGAGGAAATAAATACCATCCTGAAAAATACCATGAAAGCCATAGGCAAACATTAAATGATTAAGAACTTGAAAAATTTTTCATCGTTTACTTGTTTGTTTTTTAATGTGGTTCTTCTTTTTATTCAGATAGACTAGATTTAGGGATTTGGAACCTTTTATTAAAGACAAAACAGTTTGAGGCTTACAAGCGTGTCTGCCCAGATGCCACTCTAAGAGAACAGACATTACCTGGTAGATCTAGTCAGCTGCTCACATCTCAGGAGCTGCCCTGAGTCAAAAGCCATGGAGCAGTGGCGCTTGAGTGTAGGATACTTCGACCACACTGTTGTACACCAGTCCAGACTGCTGCTCACCAAAGCCTTATATTTATATTCCTTTTCTAATGCTTATGCTAATTGTATATAATTTTGAACATGCAGCAACTTAAAATTTTTGCATCCACTTTTTCTATGAGCTTCTTAAAAAGTAGGTGATGACATAATTAGTGTTCTGTCAAGGGTCATCTGTTGACTTCTTTGTCTTAAGAGTAAGAAAGGTAGTCCCTTCCCTCCCTCTTTCCCACCCTTCCTTTCTACTTCCTCCCTACCTCCCTCCCTCCATTACCTCCTATCCCTACTTCCATTTTCCTTGCCCCTATAGGAAGTCATTTTCTCCTGTTTTCTTGTTTGTTTATATGGCTTATTACATGAAACATGTATCTTTTGTTTTGAGCTCATGAATTTTAATGGGTATAAATGGTTTGGTGCCATCAGTCTCTTTTCATTTCTTATTTTTATGACTAAGCATGTCTTGTTATACCCAGTCATATAATGGATACATATACCTAATAATTTGCTTTTAATCACTGTAGTAATCCATGGCGAGCACCGCTCCATTTTACCTACCTATTCTCCAATTGGATGCCCCAGTGACCTCCAGTTCTCACACCACCAAAAAATGCTCCTGTGTGTATGTATACGCATCACCTTGTAACTAAATGATAATTTCTTGAAGAGCAGAAGAATCTCTGGGTCATAGTGTACAGTGCTGAAATGTTCTCCAGAATAGCTATGCCTGTCCACAGTCTCACCAGGAATGTGTGATGGTTTTTGCTTTCTTAGATCCCTTGAACATTTAACATTGTCTATTTTTCTAATTTTTGCCAGTGTCCATTTCATAAGAGAAGTTGAATCTTTTGATTGAAACTAATGTCTTCTTGATTTCAATGGCTAAATAAATAGATCTAGTGAGATACATGTGATTTTTCAGTATATGGGTATTTTATATTAATAAAATATTAATTTTATTTCAGTATTATCCATAAGATATTGTTCCAGTTGCCATGATGGTGAGAAAAGTAATTAAAACTTGAAGGTCATTATTAAAATATGGATAGGCCTCCCCTGCCCCAACACTCGATTCAGTCATACACCTCTTTCCAATATCATGCTCTTTCTGGTGAAATGCTGGTTGTCCATCAGAGCCTAGTTTAAAATTGACAACCTGCTCTGTGCCATTGGTGGAGAAGGCAATGGCACCCCACTCCAGTACTTTTCCCAGGGACGGGGGAGCCTGGTGGGCTGCCGTCTGTGGGGTCGCACAGAGTCGGACATGACTGAAGCGACTTAGCAGCAGCAGCAGCACAGGCCATTAGAGCCAGTTCTCCACTTTCCTTTGCACTTGTGTGGTCTAGGGCTTCTTTGTACCCTTCCCACCCTGTACCACCCTGTTGTTGTATTGTGTGTGTTGCTCAGTCGTGTCCGACTCTTTTCGACCCCATAGACTGTAGCCCGCTGGGCCCCTCTGTCCATAGGATTCTCCAGGCAAGAATACTGGAGTGGGTTGCCATTTTCTTCTCCAATACCACCCTGTTAATCTAACTTAATTGTAATTCATTTTTTTGTGCATGTTAGGTGATAGCCATTGTACATTAAATATTTCCATTTTATCTGACCACAGCAATAGTTTCTGACTCTGAAAATTTTTTAGATTAAAACCATCTTCCCTGTGTTCTAAGGTGTGAAGTGTTGGTATATTAGCATAGCCCTGTTTGAAGGGCTGGATCAGTTTCAAAACTACTTCCTGGAAAAGCCCTGGCCTTGCCTGGAAATACTTGTAAATTCACCACAGTGCTAAGGTGGGGTAACCTTCCAGCCTTGCAAGAATGCTAGTCAGGATCCTTCACTGACTCAGCGAAATGGCCCCTCTCACCGTCTATTTCTCTGACTTTCAAGTGTGTCTGTGCTCTTTTAGCATTGTACAGTACAGCTCCAGTTTCCTGTTAACCTGAAACAGATACCCTGCTTCTATCAAAAAGTCAAATCAAGGAAAGTTATTAAAGAAGATAATTTGAGAAAAACATTATTTCAGTTCTGTTGAGTCATTTGTGATTTTATCCATTGGAAGTTTATGTACATGCTGTGCTTGTTTCTTGTCAGTAAATTGAAGGAAACAAATTATGTCCAAGTCTCTGAAGTTCCATGATGTGATATATACCAGTTAATCTCTGTGGGAAGAGTCAACTCTACCTAGAGAACTTAGGGACTTCGGACCTTACTTATTCCTCAGGAATTGTCTCCATGACTTGGAAATCCTTATGTCTATCAAGTCACCAGGGCTTCTGCTTTCTTCTCACATGAGGCTCACTGGCTCCCAGTTGGACACTTTTATTCTTTACCATAAGCCCCAAGACTAACTGTGCCTCCTCTTTTTCTCTCAAGTTTCCTCCTTCTCCATACATTTTTGTGGTTCCCTTGTCCTGCAGTAATGGCTCCAGAGCAGTGCATAGCTTCTGGAGCAGTACCTGACAACAAATCATCCAGCCTTGATCGCTTTAAAAGTTTTATTGCTGATCCCACTGGGAACCAGAATTAGGGCAATCCCTCAGTTCATTCATCCATAACGAGAATATAAGGTGTGCTGGAGAGTGCATGTGAAGACTATGGTTGATGCCCTAGAACTCCCTGGCATAGGCCTTGAAACATGGTAGGTGCTGTCCTAGGAAACAGCGTGAAACACAGGGGTCTGAAATCTCACAGTATGAACATTCTCTAGTCCCTTCACTTTAGTCAAAAGCTCCTGTGAGCAGCCAATATGCTACTGCAGTTATTACACGTGAGAAGAAACTTTTTTCTCACTTCAGTATAGATTTGCTTCCTATGATGACGTGGGAAGATGTCACACAAATTCTGTCTGGGAAATAAAGATAACCTGTTTTGTGAGGTTGTGGTAACTTTTGGTCATTCCCATAGTGCATGTCAAGTCTCTTGCTGTGGGACACAGATAGAACGTTGAATGAGTATTGTACATGATTTAAAGTAATTGTTTTCCCACATTTATTTATCTTCCATGAATACAGATAAGCAGATGAAATACCCTTTTATTATAAATGACTGCTTGCTGCCAATAAGCTGGTTAAAGTATTTTTGCTTCCTCATATACTTTTTAATTTGCATTCAGGTATATATTCTATACTTTAAATTCATAGTAAAAGCATATAGTATAAGCAAAATCAGTCTTATGAATCTTGGCTTTTTAAATTAGAGCAAATATACAACCATTGTTGGTATCTCCTTAAATAAAATTGCAATATCATACATTGTAATGATAAAATCTTTTCCAACAATCTTCATGGGTTTTCAACAACTTTAATTTTGTAAAGGCTTGCATATAAACTCAATGTAATGTTAAAAGTTTCATTGCATTTCTTGCTTTTCATGAGCAAATATCTGACTTGTTCTTTTAAGAAAAAACAAACTCTGAGTTAGTTTGGAATTCCAAGTTGCAATGAGAAGAGTCCACCTTTAGCCTTCTGCTCTTATTATGTTAAGACTACGACTCATCTCCAAACAAACGTATGATTGAGGTGATGTTTTGGAATAACATCCTGTGTTTTGGTGGTGCATCACTCTTCAGTGACATTCTGAGGTTGCATTGTATTAGCACATGATATTTTCCCCAGTTAATTGATATCCCAGGTTTGTCCAGGGGAAAATCTACAGCTCCCCCAAACATACTTGACAAGTTATTATATTTACTTTAGTCAAAGCCCGTGTGTGCAATATCCCTCTTGGAGGTGGTCTCTTATTGGAGTCCCATATGCTTTTTGTTTGGGAAGAAAGCAGTCACTGTGTCATACTGTTACATGGAGTATTCTTTTTCAAGGATGTTGTTCCCTTGGGGACCATATCAGGCCAGAGTTCCTTAGTCGAATAAGACCTTTGTAACTCTTATTGTATAAGAGTTCTGGGAGGGAAGCAAGAGTTAAACAGAAAATGTAATTCAAGCAACCATATTAGGCCACATGTGGGAAAACATGACTCTTGGTATTGGATTTAAAAAAAAAAGGTTATTTGTTGTAAAAAGGACCATGATGCCAAAATGTTCAAGGTATTCCAGTGTAAATGAAGACTAGTGAGGCCCAGGGAACTCATAACATTTTCACATTTACTTTAGTTTCTGAATATGAATGACTTAAAAAACAGCACACAGAGTTGTCTATGCACAAATTTTAAACAATGATATGATTAGTTAGTATAGAAGTCCTATAAGGCAATATTTAATCTAAGATTTTCTTCTGTGTGTTTTCCCATCAGTAAAATGATATTTAATCCATATGAGAATAATGATTATAATGGCATTACATACATATTCATCACTCAGTAACACAAAAATCTATTTATACTCATAAAGATTACTCAATTTAATTGTTGTGTATTACCAATTGATGACAAACACACTGATTATATTCCATAAAAGTAGAAATTTAAAAATTAATTTTTTCAAAATGAAATAGAAAGTCTTCTTCAGATATTACAATTATATCTGCTAAAGAAAATTTTAATTTAATTATTGCATTTAACTTTTTTGGATACAGAAGTCATAAAATACTCGTGAATTCTTCATTAAAATACTTTAATATTTTGACAGATTATAATATAAAACCTATTTTCTGAGATGTGAACATTACAATAAACTTTATGATATAATATTGTGGGACTCCCCTTTCACTTTTTTTTTTTTAATAGAAAATGGTTTCACAGCAACGCATTCTAATTCACGAAGATTCCATGAACCTACTCAGTCTTTATACATCTCCGTCTTTGCCCAACATCACCCTGGGTCTTCCAGCAGTGTCAACCCAGCTCAATGTAAGTCATTTCCCTGCATTGGCCTAAACCAGCCCGAGGACTGTTTTCCTAGGGGACCTCTCATTCTTTACTTGTATATTTAGACTTCAGGGAAACTCGGTAGTCTACTTCTCCTTCGCTATTTACCGAGTTGTTGAAAGATACTCAGTTTGACCTCACATTAAAGATTCATATTGACTCCCCTAATAATATATAAAAATAATAACTAATATTTGAATAATGCTTTGTAGTTTTTAAAAAAGAAAGCAGTCTTCAGGTATATTGTTTTGCTAGCTCCACACAACCATCCCATGAAACAGATTACAGACCACGTTTTAACAGAAGCAGCAGCCGAGACTTGGAATGCATAAAAGTCCAGGATCACAAGCCCAGCAAGTAGCAGACCTGGACCTCAGCTCAGGCCAGCGCTGTGAGGGCAGTGTCTGAAGCACAGCAGCATGTTTAAAGGGTTTATTTTGTGAATGACTTTATTTTAAGAATTTAGGTCCCTGACTCTGTGGTACTGAAGAATATATATCTGGGAAACCTCTGTGAGAACAATATTAAACTCCTCCTTGGAAATTCAGAGTGAATCAATTACTTTAAAAGTCTCAACAACTGAAGTAGGATTTTTTGGAGGTAATTGTCCAGCTAGCAGAAGACAGCAATAATTATATTTCACACATATTCTCTAAAATAATATAATGTTAGTCATAGTAAAAGATTTTTAAACTTGAATAATTTATCTGTGAGAGGTTATTAAATTAGGCAGAGGTCATATGATACATTCAGTTTAAAGAGAAATCTGTTCCAACCCTTGGCACCAATTTTACCAATTTTTAAATGGCTTCAAGAGTCTGGCAAGTCTTCCACTGAGTCCATCTTATCAAATTAATATCTTTTACAATATGCCCACATGGGAAATTATTAAAGAGTTGACCGTTTTGTGACTGTTTGCAGAATATGAACCCTATCCTATGGTATGCTAGTTTATGCATACTCATGCTTATGGTGACATTTTTAAATGAAAAAATTTATGATTATGTTCAATACATATTACAAATCTATCTAAGCGATAATTTATTATATTTGATCTTTGTAATAAAGTAGAATGTTATCTTAGGTGATACAGTAATCTTATACCAGTGAGGAAAAAGCAAAGTTTGGATGTTGTTTTATATCTGGGGATTAAAGAAGACAGACTTAAAAAAAACACTGAATTCAGCTATGCCCTTGAAATTCTACATGAAGCATTTGTAAACAATTGACTAGTGAAAAGGAAAAAGAAATTGGGGATTAAATAAAACAAACATTTATGGATGATATTTTCAAATCTTCATTTATAAAAATTATTTTCAAAAAAAGTTATATTCTTCTGTTCCTATTTTTTCTGTTTCTTCTGGTGATGAGCAAATACTAACACAAAAACTTACGACATGTAGTTTTCTACTTTTTTTCGTATGTTCTAAGTCATTCCTACCAGCTAACACAAACACACTACTTTTAATGTGGTCAGGGAGAATTTTTACCCAAAAGACCAAGTACTAAAAGCCAGACTATTAAATGTTTCAATGATAATACCATTTGGTACCATTGGATGCATGAACCAGTGTGGTTTGGATTGAAGTTTCATTTTTCTTTGCTTCCATTTTGGTGTGTATGAGGCTATCATAATTAATTTTTCAAGCTTGGCATTGCTTTGGCAAAGGGATCTCTAATATTCTATTTCCCCACTGAGTAGTGGGAAACTTTAAGGAGGAGAAGCCAGGAGAAGGAATCACTTCTAGATTAAACATTGCATCGACTTGTTGTGTGACTAAGACAAACCATTTACCTCTTCGTCCTTCAATTTCCCCATCACTGAAAATTGCTTTGCTTCCCTGGCACGCAGCAATTTTGAAAGATGAAACATGAGTTTTGAAAAGAAACATGCCACATAATTTTAAGGTATTAGACCTCTGCTGTTGTAATACCAAAATGACCACCATTCATTAAGTTCTTTGACTAGGAGAATTCATTATTACTATTGATGATATAATTATTATTGCCTTATTACTATGTTATCATATATTTCAAGTTCTTAATAGCAATTTTAGGTGATATCTAATTTCACTTGTAGTTTATTTTATTAAACAAAAGTATCTGAGTGTCATTTTCAATATTTAGAGATTTGAGACTCTGTTATAAATTAATATAAAATACACATTTAAATAAAATTTCTTCATATTTTATATAATCTTTCATTGACTTATCTCAAGAATTTTATTTTAAAAATTAAATATTGGACACCCACAGCTCTGTGAATGTATTAGAGGACATATAAAGAGTGCATTGTTTCTCCTGCTTGAAACTCCCGAATTACAGACCATTTTATTTCCAGCTTTTAATCACTATTGTGTAGTCATGAGTTTAGCAATCTGAATAAATTTTACTTTTCTAATATACCTTTTACTTAAACAATATGTTAAAATATTTTAGAAATAAACTTCCCAGTTATTAAGCCTAAAATAATTTTTAACCTTTTAGGAAAAGTTTTATTTGGGCTTCAGTACAATGATACGCAATACTAAACTGTCTCCAGTGCTCCAGCTTTGTTTTTTTTTCTCCTATGTTCATTCACTTAGTTCAAAAGACATACTGTTGTCCATTTTCCCTACTCAGCCATTGAGTAAGATAAGGCTTTTTGGTGGCAGGGGAAATTATGGAATGAGAAACCAGTCTAATGATTTACAGACCTAACGACCCATATGGATGAAAGCGGATTAACATCTTTATTATTTCTTGACACAGGCTTCAAATTCACTCAAGGAAAAACAGAAGTGTGAGACCCAGACACTCAGGCAAGGTGTTCCTCTGCCTGGGCAATACGGGGGCAGCATCCCGGCGTCTTCAAGCCATCCCCACGTTACTTTGGAGGGAAAGCCCAACAGCAGCCACCAAGCTCTCCTACAGCATCTATTATTGAAAGAACAAATGCGACAGCAAAAACTTCTTGTGGCTGGTAATTTATAATGGCATCATTTGTAGGTTATGTTAGGGCTTTTGTTTTTATCAGCAAGCCAACATAATGTCTCTTTGCCTCAAGACCTAGTAAAAATTCACATTGTCGTGCAGAGGTTTCCCTGATACCTAGTACTGTGGAAAAGACTATTACCCATATTTATTCCCCTAGATCTCTGGAAAAAAACTCACCTTCTTTAACCTTCAGATATACCAGAGTGGACTGTAGGTGAGTCATTGATCAGATGCGTATCTGCCCAATGCACTGGCATTTTTGCCTCCACCCTACCCAATCTGGGTATCCCTAGTGGCTCAGATGGTAAAGAGCCTGCCCGCCATGCAGGAAACCCAGGTTCGATCCCTGGGTCTGGAAGATCCCCTGGAGAAGGGCATGGCAACCCACTCTAGTATTCTTGTCTGGATAATCCCATGGACAGTGGAGGCTGGCGGGCTACGTTCCGTGGGGTCACAGAGTTGGACAAGACTGAGTGACTAACACACCCAACCTAGCCTTCTTCTGATATATGGCCAATAGTATACTGCTTTTCATAAAACTTATCCCATAGCTATCTTCTGTAGTTTCTTGTCTTTTCTTAAATTGTGTATGTGTCTCTGTAAGTACCTATATATATATATTTTTTTTTTTTCTTTCCAGGTGGAGTTCCCTTACATCCTCAGTCTCCCTTGGCAACAAAAGAGAGAATTTCACCCGGCATTAGAGGTACCCACAAATTACCCCGACACAGACCCCTGAATCGAACCCAGTCTGCACCTTTGCCTCAGAGCACCTTGGCTCAGCTGGTCATTCAGCAGCAGCACCAGCAGTTCTTGGAGAAGCAGAAGCAATACCAGCAGCAGATCCACATGAACAAGGTAAGTTCCCAAGCGATGTCAACACACCACAGCCACCAGTGTGGAATCTGGGGTTCTCGTCACTGATATGGGCATACAAGAGAGAATGTTGGTGTCCATCACAAGGACCTGGAGACTGCCCTCCTGGCCCTGCTGTCAGGGCTCAAGGACACCATCACAATACCACTGTCTTCTCCATCACTGCATTCATAGGACATTTGTAGCAAAATCGAGGTCCTAGATTGGAAAGTCTTTTCTGACTGAGTACATATCTGAATGCAGCAGCACATACAGAAGTGCGTGTGCAGAGCCCCGTGTTTTGTTACTGCAGTAAAGGTTTGAGGCAGAGTTGAGGTTTGCACAGGTGTTGGCAGCTGTGGAAAGGTTAGCCAGTTAGGTGTTTCTCTGCAACTTGTATGTAAACATGTTACATTTGTTTTTTAATATGTCCAAATTTTAGTCCAATCAGTGCTGAAGCAGTTTCTCGGCAGTTTGTGGTAGTCTGTCTGTGGTGTCAGAAATGGACAGCAGAGACCTGAGTCACAGCACATCCTCCGGAGCTCTCCTGCTGAGGCAGCCACAGACAGTCATTCTAATATAATGTGTCACACAGGCCAGGAGAGCATTTTCAATGAATCTGTAAGCAAAACTGGTCTGCACAGTGTTTAGCCACTGCTTTCTGCCATGGTAGCCTTACAAAGGAGAATCCTTTCATTCCTGGAAAATGAAAGGTCCTGAATATCAAAATTCTATCCTTTCTCCTTTGTTTCTATATTACTTACAAATATCTGCTAGAGGCATTATATTGAGAAACAATGTCCTGTTTACTGATCATTGGATAGCTAAAAATTGGTTTAGTATGTAAGTATGCTGTCATATTCTGATATAAGCAAAACAGGGCTTCCCAGGTGGTACTAGTGGTAAAGAACCCACTTGCCATTGCAGGAGACATAAGAGATGGGAGTTTGATCCCTGGGTCAGGAAGATCCCCTGGAGGATAAGATGACAACCCACTCCAGTATTCTTGCCTGGAGAATCCCATGGACAGAGGAGCCTGGTGGGCTACAGTCCCTGGGGTGGCACAAAGTCGGACACAACTGAAGCGACTGAGCATAAATGAAAGAAAACCTCATGGGCAAAGGTCTAATCATCTTTCTGATCGTAAGAGAAGGGGATCTTTATCATGTGCTCACCTTATTGCAGGTGGGATTAGAGATGTTTTCTCATCTTTGGCCTCCATCTTAACAAGGCAGATACATGAAGGTAGCATAGACTGAAGAGCACGATACTGAAAACAAATTCCCCCAGCCCAACCCTTTGCAGTGTTCACAAATGACATGTATGTGTGTATATTGGGGTGGGGGTGGCTGGGAGTGCCAGCTGCCTCTCCAATCATCATTTGCTGCACTGCAGATTGTATTTCACTATATTTCAGACTCTTTCTATTAGTATATCATCAGGTTAATGCCTATCTTACTGCTTCAGTATTTCTCTAAATTTATCAAATTATCTTAAAACAAGTCTTGTCAGAGGGGAACTGATTTTTCTCCTTGTATAATGGCATATTACTCCTTGTCCTCAATGTCATTCTGTACATTTACTGTATTATGGTAGAGTTATGTTGATTTGTTTCTTTTGTGGTATATTAGCACAGCTTAAAATTACCAGGTATTCTTGGAACATTATCCAGTATGAAAGGAAAGGCTGGGAATTCTTACTGTTCACCTCACAATATTTTGATCTGGAATTAGATTCATTTAGAAAAGTAGTAGTTGTTATTTAATTGCTAAGTCATGTCCGATTCTTTTGCAACCTCACAGACTGTAGCCTGCCAGGCTTCTCTATCTGTGGGAAGAAAAGTAGCATCTGATTGTGAATACACTTTCTGCTACTCGGTTCTATTTCCTAGAACTATATGGAGGTGTATTCTCTTACAGGTATATGAGGTAAATTGATCCCTTTGAAATCACCATCTACAGATGATTTCTATGAATACCTTTAAGAATATTTTGGAATGCATTTTTTTATGATCTAGAGTTCCCACTGCTTCAAACTCAAGTGGTATGTTAATATTGGACAGAATTATTGTATTTTAGTATCACACTCGAGATTCTGACAGGCAGATGCTAAGCTCAGTCACATGAAAGAAACTAAGATGGAAAGCAGGCATTTGCATTTCAGAAATGAGAAAAGCAAATCTTATCAGAGACCTTCTTCCATGTGGAGCTGATTCTTTGGACTCTGTTAAGAATTCCTTCCAAAATTAGAAACAAACCTATACTACATGCTTGTACAGTGGTTTGATTATTAAATCTTGTCTTAATTAGGCAAAATGAAGCCCAGAAAACTTCAAAGTACAAAGCTGATCTTTATATATTAACCTCTCTCAACTTGGGTGTTTAGATTACTCAAGCAGGCCTCTCCTTGGCTTTTCTCCTTGTATGTATTCCATATGTTTAATCAAGAATCAAGATGGCATATGCACACTGGGTATTCTCCAGATTTTGAAAATATTTCACCTGTCCTCAATTGTCTAAGGGAATAGAGAAGAATTTTCTTAAATAAATATTGAACTCCATCCCATTCTATGGTATTCACAATAATAGAACCACTAATGAGTGAATAGCTACTGTTCACCTTTTCCATGAAGTAATGAAAACATTTATTTCATGTCAGGAGAAGGCAAACTTAGATGCCAAAAGAAAACAGGTTTCTGCATAATAATATATGTATGGATATCATGTAGAATAACCATTAATGAGAAATAACCACAGAAACTTTAGGTTATATCTTTTCTCCCTTCTGTTATCATGGACAAATCTTTAGTGACTCATCAAACAGCCAAATAGTTGGCATCATAAACACATAGTCCTTACTCTCTTGTGATATTTATTACAACAGGAAATATAGGCACATATGCAGATATAAGTGTATAGATGACATATTTTATATGTCTTTTCCTTTTATTCCCTCCAATTTGCTTTATGGTTCTTTTTTGAGGAATTTAGAAACTTTGAGGAAAAATGGAGTGAGAAGAAAGAAAAAATAAGCAGATTTATCTCTAAATTTACATCATATTAAATATGATTAGCCTTCCTGGTATGAAAATTTTAATGACTGATTTGAATTGCTAATAATCTTTAGAAGAATTAGAAGCAACAGTATACTTTTTCAGAGCAGTTTGTACAGTGATCAACTTACTAAATTTTAAAGACTTTCTCATATCTTGCTGTTATTTAAATGCATTTATGAAAGCAGTCAGTCATATTTGTTATAACCATACAATGTAAGTGTTATTAAGCATACTAAACAATTTGCCTACCTGCTACCTACTACTTAAATGACATTTACATGGGAAATTTGTGTGTCATAAGATGCTAAAGCTCATATAAGTATGTTTTAAGTGCTTACTAGCTTAGCAGAAATATCCCTAGAATGGGTTTGTATAGTATTTGTATTGCTTTATCTACCAGAAAAAAATTGGACAAGCTAAAAACAAAATGAGTGGAAAATGTCAGATTGTTTTATCTTTGCTTATAAGTTTGTATATTTTGTTTTCACTGAAAGCATTTTAAGAAGCTTAACCATAAGAAAATCATGGCTTACAACATTTGTTATCTTGGGTTTTTTTTTTTTAAAAAACATTTGAAAAATTCAGAAATGCCTCTGAACAATTTTATCGCTAATATATAGTACTTTCATGTTTAAAAAAATGTTAAACAAAAGGCTTTTAATATGAGGATCAAAGAAGACTGTTACTTTTGCCAGTATCTTTTAATTTTTTTTATTGGAAAAAAGTGGTTTTCTAAAATAAAATTTTCCTTGTAAATACAAAATAGCAAACAAAAATATAGGAGAATACTGGTAGTTTTCTTCTGAACCCTTTTCAAGTTTAAATATTGCCACAGATTTTCTGGTAAAAACTATGACTGATGAAAACAAAATACCACAGTTGCTTGGACATTTTTATGATTTTTGAAGGAGTACTGTGACCACTGCCTGATTAATAGTAGGGCAAATGTCAAGTCACATCACTCTCTGAATGATACACAGAAATTTTCCAAAGTATATTCAAGCATCTTTATTGTGAGAAAATTTGACATAGATCTCTGTCCCCCTTCCAAATGACAACATTGTTCTTTGAATTATTTCTTAGTTATAGTATTAATAGCACTGATTGCTGCCTAATTGTTTCTATTTTAACTAAAATTTTATATCTTTTCTAATACCTGTGTTTTTCATATTCATCTTGTCAAATCTGTATGAGAAGAAATTTTAAGAAAATTATTTCTTATTTCAATACTTATTTGAATGGTATTATCTATGCAAGGGGCTTCCCTGGTGGCTCAGCTGGTAAAGAATCCGCCTGAAATGCAGGAGACCCTGGTTTGATTCCTGGGTCGGGGAGATCCTGGGGAAGATCCTAGGGAAGATCCCCTAGAGAAGGAATAGGCTACCCACTCCAGTATTCATGGACTTCCCTAGTGGCTCAGATGGTAAAGAGTCCTCCTGAAATGTGGGAGACCTGGGTTCTATCCCTGGGTTGGGACAATGCCCTCTAGGAGTGAATGGCAACCCACTCCAGTATTCTTGCCTGGAGAATCCCCACAGACAGAGGAGCCTGGTGGGCTACAGTCCATGGGGTCGCAAAGAGCCTGACATGACTGAGTAACTAAGCACAACACGAATCTATGTAAGTATCCACTTAGCAAATCATTACTGAATTCTTACTTGATTAGTACCAGACACTATTTTAGGCAGTCAGAAAACAGCATTCAGCATCCTCATGGAACTTAACATATGGGCAGCAGGGGACTGAAATATTCCAGTAAATAGCAATACAATATATTAAGTATTAGGATAGAGGACATGAGGAAGGAAATTGTTTTCTTTGAGGAAACAAGTTTCAGACTTGTTTAGTTTCTCTCAGGATTATTGTGTACTGTTTATATATTTTCCTCTCCCTTCTCTCTGTCTCTGTCTCTCTTTCTGTCTCTTGCACTCTGTCTTTCCCTTGCTCTCTCTTTCTCTCCCTCCCTTTCTCCCTCTCTCTTTCTTTCTTTGTAAAATGCTCTGTGATAAATATCTTATGCATTCCTATGACTGGATATCAGCCAACACTTAAAAAAAAAGCCCACACAAATCATGAGATGATATCTTATACATGTCAAGGTTCACTCTAGATATAAGTATTTATTATATATTTGTTACTATGATACTTAGGCATTTTGACATGAGTGCTATTTTATCATAATAAAAATATATCTAAGACAAGAGCAGTAAAGGGGAGGCTGAGCAGATGTCCTGCATTGCCCTAATTAAAACAGGTAGATATTATGTCTGACAAGCAAGGCATGAATATAATTAAGCTCAAATGCTGGTACAGAGCTAATGGGGAGCGTTCATCAGGTTTGGAAGAGAATTTGACCCTTTATTTGAGTAGTATCTATTGTATTCCTTTTCTTGCCATAATTTTCTAGCATAGATGTTACATTTTCTCCTTAACTCCTCATGATTCATACTCATTTCTTGTCCCCAATAATCCATCCAGAACAGGCTAGAGGAGAATATTCTTTCGTGCCTGTAGTCACATACACACATAGCATGGTTTTGTGTGTGTGCATATGTTTCTTCTTATAAAGTGTCCCTAAAAACATGTCTAAATTTTGAGCAATTACGTAGACATTTACAATCCCAAAAGTTTACATATTTTGAAGTCACACATCATATTAGTTCATTTTATTTTATTGTTTTTATTTTTTATTTTTTTTTCATATTAGTTTATTTTAATAAGGTGAATTCTATCCATGCCTTACTTGTAAGATGAAAATTTTGTGAATAATTACATAAGGACCATGTACCAATTTTTGCTTTTTTGCTACACCTGTTTCTCCTAGTGTGTCTTTTCCTCCCAATCTTCTACACAACTTGCATCTCTCCAGAAAGTTCCCAAAGGATCTTTAGGGATAGGTTCCTTTAAGTAGTGCCAGCTCTCTTCTCTGTATAGGCTCTTCCATGAGCTGGGACACCATGCCAGCATTCTTATGTGTATCATCTCCTCAAACTATAATACACTTTTTTTTTTTTACTATGAAGAAAGTTTATTTTCTTCTAGTTCTTTTGTAACTAAGTTGATCAAGATGACCAGATTAGTAGTGGACAGAGCTGGGATGCCAGCATAGGTTGTCTGACAAAAAATCCTGTCCTTAACCTAAACTTGGGCCAGTGATTTTCAGTGTTGTTTTTTATCACCAAGGAGACAAGGTTTTCCTAATTTTATTTTTGCCCAAAGTAGGAAACTTACAATGAAAAACATGGCAAACAAACCAACAAAAAAGGAAGGTCATCTTATTTTTTAGGTATTGGTTTGGATTTGCCAGGATGAAGAAATCCCATTTCCTGACCTTGATTCCTAGTTCTCTACGCATTGCCCTCCATCCAGTTACTCCCTTGGAAGTGTCTTTATATGGACCCAATGGTGGTCCTTCCAGATGTTCTCTTGGGTTTCCAGTGGTGGGGTGTGAATGCAGTAGAGAACCAGTTACAGTAGAGAAATACTACAGCCAGGCATGCTTCATTCCTTCCTCCTGTGTTGTAACATTGCTATGTTTTTTAGATGGGCAGACATTTTCTGACAGGAGTTCTGAGCAAGCCTAAAGCTGAAAAATCAACTGACTTCATCAGGTTCAACTGAAATGCAAATGTTGGCATCTCATCTATGAGTGGTTGGAAAATGCCTTTTTTTAAGTTTTGAAAAATGGATGAGTAGAAACTTGAACTGGGCTTTCATTTAGGAAAGTCAGCATTACTGTTGTCAGGTTTAATTTCTCTCTATCCACATGACAGCTTGTTTTTATGCAGAGTCTTTAATCACCAATTTAGGATTACATTTTGCCCATTAGATGGATAGTATGTCCAAAAACTTTAGCAGGCATTGAAAAGCAGCCTTAATTTTATAACTATAAAAAGCCTCCTAGATTATTTATCTATCTATAGAGGTTTATAAAAGAAACTTTGACTTTACTCTCAAATAGATGCTATTTCGACATGATTAGCCCAGTGTAAACAGATCCTTGTAGGTATGTATTGAGCTTCAAAAAAACCCATTTATGCTGCAGTACCAGCTTACATCATCACAGAGAATTCATATAGAAGCTTTTCATATAATTACAAGTCCATGGTTTAAAATATACAGAAAATGGCTTGTTGCTTTATTATTAGATGTGATGAAATCCTGTGTTTGGAAAAGAAACTAAATGACCATTTCAGTGGATTAATGTGTAACATTCATAAATGTTCCCAGTACTGCTTTCATAACTTGAAGACCAAGGGAAGGACCTCGACCTTTCCTTTTCACTCTGCGCTGTTAATCTAGTCAGAGATGCTTTTATTGAAGGAGAAAAACAATAGTTGGACATGACTATGAGGTAAGAAAATAGGGGGAAGAAAACTATCTGGGGAATTGGACCATGTGAGTGCTTTGACTGATGTTGATTCCAAGAGTTCAAAAGGAGAGGGAAACTAAATAATTTGGTTGTTTCCCAACCTTGACAAATAGTTTCATTTGACAGAATGAAATAATTAAGTCTTACTAAGGAATTTTTAATATAACTAAGTGATTTGTGGACATAAAAACCACGAATGTGTAGCAGTCGCTTTGTTACAGATTTTGGATGCTTGTAAGTTCTTGATTTTAGGGGTTTTTTTTCCCCTCTGTATCTTTCTTCTCTTTCTTTAAATATTTATGAAAACTAAGGGATTACAGTGACCCTGAAATGTCATACGGTCTGGAGTATTCCCATCCTTCAGGCAGAATTGACTCCAGGGCTATGCTCTCATATCCTAAATATACCACTACTCTCTTGCTATCAGCTTAGTTATATCAACCAGCAATAAAAACTCACTTCTAAAAAATAATTTCCTGGCGTGGAATAATTGATGTTCTAAAAAGATTTATTAGCAACCATTATGTTGCATCCTAGAAATTAAAATAAAGGTATGTTTTTCCCCTCAAATGGCTCATAGACTTGCAAGTAGATAATTCTAATCAAAGATAGGTTTACAGAATACATAGTTCCTATGAATTGCAAAATCTAGAGTGCTGAGTAGCCTTTTCAACAGAAGTTTCTGATGCCCTGCACAATTATTTGTTTGTTTTGCCATTATGGCCAAACTGTACCCTCTTTGTCCTCCAATGCTCTGATCTATACATTTTAGAGGTTTTTAGTGAGAATTACATGAGAAGATGTTCTGAAAGTGCTTTGTAAACATAATAAGAAATCCTTATATTTAACGCAGTATCCGGTCCCATCACTGCTTGGGAAATAGATGGGGAAACAGTGGAAACAGTGTCAGACTTTATTTTTTGGGGCTCCAAAATCACTGCAGATGGTGACTGCAGCCATGAAATTAAAAGACACTTGCTCCTTGGAAGAAAAATTATGACCAACCTAGATAGCATATTGAAAAGCAGAGATGTTACTTTGCCGACAAAGGTATGTCTAGTCAAGGCTATGGTTTTTCCAGTGGTGATGTATGGATGTGAGAGTTGGACTGTGAAGAAAGCTGAGTGCCGAAGAATTGATGCTTTTGAATTGTGGTGTTGGAGAAAATTCTTGAGAGTCCCTTGGACTGCAAGGAGATCCAACCAGTCCATTCTAAAGGAGATCAGCCCTGGGTGTTCTTTGGAAGGAATGATGCTAAAGCTGAAAGTCCAGTACTTTGGCCACCTCATGCGAAGAGTTGACTCATTGGAAAAGACTCTGATGCTGAGAAGGATTGGGAGCAGGAGGAGAAGGGGATGACAGAGGATGAGATGGCTGGATGGCATCATCGACTTGATGGACGTGAGTTTGAGTGAACTTTGGGAGTTGGTGATGGACAGGGAGGCCTGGCGTGCTGCGATTCATGGGGTCACAAAGAGTCGGACACGCCTGAGCGACTGAACTGAACTGAACTGATAGCACCAAGTTCTATTTTCCTCATTCTGTTAATGAAAGTAGCTCTCTGGAAGTAGTAGAATATTTCTAAGACACACATTTCTCACTTCCCTCAGTATTACATCAAGCTACTTTGTTGTAAACCAGACCACTAAATTTTGTTCCAGCTATCTCTTGTATCTTTGTATTCATCATGAAGCTGACCTTGTTTTTCTCTTTGGAACAATATTATGTTAGTTATTGAATTTTTTAAATTTATTTTAATTAGAAGCTAATTACTTTAAAATATAGTGGTGGTTTTTGCCGTACATTGACATGAATCAGCTCTGGGTGTACATGTGTTCCCCATCCTGAACCTCCCTCCCACCTCCCTCCCCATCCGATCCCTCAAGGTCATCCCAGTGCACCAGCCCTGAGCATCCTGTCTCATGCATCGAACCTGGACTGGCGATCTATTTCACATATGATAATATACATGTTTCAATGTTATTCTCTCAAATCATCCCACCCTTGCCTTCTCCCACAGAGTCCAAAAGTCTGTTCTTTACAATGAGTTATTGAATTTTTTATTGAGGTATAATTCACACACTGTAATTTATTTTCCTTTTGCTGTGTAGTTGAATGATTTTTGACAAATGCACATCATCATATAATCACCACAATCAAGATACAGAACTATTCCCTCAACTTCCAAAATAGCCCTGTGTTCTCCTTTGTAGTCAGTCCATACTCTTACTTCCAACCCCTGGCAAAGTAAAAATTTTGACTATTTAGGGAACATAAAATAAATCAAAAGTATGAAGGATGGTATATTGTTTTTTCTTTGTTATACCTTAAAAATTTTTTTTTTAAATTGTAAGATAATTGCTTTATAATGTTTTACTGGTTTCTGCCATACCTCAACTTGAATCAGCCACAAGGATATGTATGTCCCCTCCCTCTTGAACACCCCTCCCATCTCCCTCCTCACCCCACCCCTCTCTCTGGGTTTTCACACAGCACTGGGTTGAGCTCCATATGTCACTCAGCAAATGTCCAAAGTATGCAAGCAGCTCATACAGCTCAATACCAGAAAAACAAACAACCCAATCAAAAAATGGGCCAAAGACCTAAACAGACATTTTTCCAAAGTATTTATAAAGACATACAAATGGCCAAAAAATACACGTAAAGGTGCTAAACATCACTCATTGCTGCTGCTGCTGCTGCTGCTAAGTCGCTTCAGTCGTGTCCGACTCTGTGTGACCCCATAGACAGCAGCCCACCAGGCTCCCCCGTCCCTGGGATTCTCCAGGCAAGAACACTGGAGTGGGTTGCCATTTCCTTCTCCAATGCATGAAAGGGAAAAGTCAAAGTGAAGTCCCTCAGTCGTGTCCGACTCTTCACAACCCCATGGACTGCAGCCAACCAGGCTCCTCCATCCATGGGATTTTCCAGGCAAGAGTGCTGGAGTAGGGTGCCATTGTCTTCTCCAAAACATCACTCATTAGAGGAATGCAAATCAAAACTACAATGAGGTGTCACCTCACACAGGTCGGAATGGCCATCATTAAAAAAATCTGCAAACAATAAATGCTGGAAAGGATATGGAGAAGGGAATCCTCTTGCACTGTTGGTGGGAATGCAAGTTGATACAGCTGCTATGGAAAACAGTATGGAGATTCTTTAAAAAACTAGGAATAGAACTACCATATGACCCAACCATCCCACTACTGGGCATATACTCTGAGAAAACCATAGTCGAAAGATATGCATGTGCCTCAATGTTTGCTGCAGCACTTTTTACAACAGCTAGGACATGGAAGCAACCTAGATGCCCATTGACTGATGAATGAATACAGAAATTGTGGTACATATACACAATGGAATATTGCTCAGATTAAACACACACACACATATTTGAGTAGTCCTAACCTTACGTGAAGAGTTGACTCATTGGAAAAGACTCTGATGCTGGGAGGGATTGGGGGCAGGAGGAGAAGGGGATGACAGAGGATGAGATGGCTGGATGGCATCACCGACTCGATGCACATGAGTTTGGGTGAACTCCAGAAGTTGTTGATGGACAGGGAGGCCTGGTGTGCTGCGGTTCATGGGGTCGCAAAGAGTCAGACACGACTGAGCGACTGAACTGAACTGAATGAAGTGGATAAACCTAGAGCCTAATATACAGAGTGAAATAAGTTAGAAAGAGAAAGGATGGTGTGTTTTAAGAGCATGTAGACATCAGCCCTAAATGATCTAAACCATAAAATGTTCAAGCAAGAAGAGGCATAAGGGAACCTTTGCCGAGGTCAGAAGCTGATAGTCTATGGACTGGATCCATTCCGTTGAACTGATGTCTTTGGGCTGCCTAGTGTCTTAAAAAGCACTCAATCTTTAAAGAAAGATTTCAGATACAAATCTAGATTTCTGGCATTGATGAAAAATTGAAAAGTCTGGCTACACTGAGCCCATGGCATTTTTCACATGACATTTGTTGTTGGGGTTTCTTCTTGGTTGTCCTTTGTAAAGAGTACTGGTACTGTTTTCCAGTTGACCAGAGCAAGGGACTGATGAATAGGGAGAAAGCGAGCTGTTTACCAGTCAAGTGATCATAAGCTCCCTGGCTCTGAGACCTTGTCTATTCTGAGACACAGTCCAAAAACAGTAATCAAAGGGCGAGCGAAGGAACCTAGCATGCCTCTCCTCACTGTGCCACTATTCATTACCCTTAAAGAAAGGAAAAAAGAAAACTTTCAAAGTGTACTGTCAACTGAAGATCAGGAAGGAGGTTATCAGGGGAAAAATCCTATTATGTAATATGAAAGGGCATAAAATTACCCAGTGATGTAACAGAAGGAAAAATAGTTCATCTGTGTTGTAGTTAAGAAATGCCCGCAATAGTCTGGCTGGGGATTTTATGTTCTCAAAAGTCAGTCTTCGTGTTTCTACTTTTGCCCACCTAAATCCAACCTTAGGTAGCTTCCAGAGCAATCCTTTACAAATGCAAATCACGCTGCATCAAGCACTTGCTTAAAAGTCCCCAGTTTTTTTCCTTATAGTTTGTAGGATAAAATCCAGATATCTTTGCAGGGGCCCACAAGGCTCTTGCCCCCTCATTGACCCTATCTCCCAACTCCCTTCCTGTACCCGCTGAGCTCCCACCACATTGGCCTCCTGTCTGGTGTGTGGGCAGTCAGTCTCCTTCCATCTCATGAAACGAACTGCTAGTCACAGTTCTGGTGGAATGTTCAACCTCCAGGTATTCTTAATACTCAGCTCAAACCTCACCTCTTCAGAGGGTCCTTCCTTGCTCATGCAGATTAGGCACACTTACTCCTTCCCCACTGTTCACTGTCACATTAAGTTCCACTCTTCAGTTGTTTATTTTTTATTTCTCCTTGAGACAGTTTAGTTCAGTTCAGTCACTCAGTCCTGTCTAACTCTTTGCGACCCCATGAATTGCAGCACACCAGGCCTCCCTGTCCCTCACCAACTCCTGGAGTCCACCCAAACCCATGTCCATCAAGTCCATGATGCCATCCAACCATCTCACCCTCTGTCGTCCCCTTCTCCTGCCCTCAATCTTTCCCAGCATCAGGGTCTTTTCCAATGAGTCAACTCTTCGCATGAGGTGGCCAAAATATTGGTGTTTCAGCCTCAACATCAGTCCTTCCAATGAACACCCAAGACTGATCTCCTTTAGGATGGACTGTTTGGATTTCCTTGCAGTCCAAGGGACTCTCAAGAGTCTTCTCCAACACCACATTTCAAAAGCATCAATTCTTCCACGCTCAGCTTTCTTTATAGTCCAACTCTCACATCCATACATGACCACTGGAAAAACCATAGCCTTGACTAGACGGACCTTTGTTGGCAAAGTAATGTCTCTGCTTTTTAATATGCTGTCTAGATTGGTCATAACTTTCCTTCCATGGAGTAAGTGTCTTCTAATGTCATGGCTGCAATCGCCATCTGCAGTAATTTTGGAGCCCAGAAAAATAAAGTCAGCCACTGTTTCCACTGTTTCCCCATCTATCTGCCATGAAGTGATGGGACCAGATGTCATGATCCTAGTTTTCTGTATGTTGAGCTTTAAGCCAACTTTTTCACTCTCCTATTTCGCTTTCATCAAGAGGCTCTTTAGTTCTTCTTCACTCAAACTTGTATGCAGGTCAGGGAGCAACAGTTAGAACTGGACGTGGAACAACAGACTGGTTCCAAATAGGAAAAGGAGTACATCAAGACTGTATATTGTCACCCTGCTTATTTAACTTATATGCAGAGTACATCATGAGAATCGCTGGGCTGGAGGAAGCACAAGCTGGAATCAAGATTGCCAGGAGAAATATCAATACCCTCAGATATGCAGATGACACCACCCTTATGGCAGAAAGTGAAGAACTAAAGAGCCTCCTTGAGACAGGATCTTGCCTAACTGACCACTGTCTTCCCAGGGCCTAGCATATATAGCAAGTGCTCAATAAAGATTTGTTGAAGGAGTAAAAAAAATGGGTAACTTTAACTAGCTGGGAGGAGGAAATTTTTTAGTCTCCTTTCTGGAAGTGAACAGTTATTGGAATATTAGGATGTTTTAAAAGCCAAATAAAGGGTATTTTAATTGCAGGCATTGTTTTGGACAGTCAATTAAAGTTATAAAAATGAACACACTTTCCTTAAGAATGCACTTGGACCCTAGATTAATTTTATATCTCTTCAGTATTGGCAAGAAAGGATGTTTTTCAGTTTAGACCTTTAATTAATGTGAATAATGGACCAGTACTTAGAAAGTTTTTCTCTCTTGTTATTTAACTTTTATTCTTCTGATTTCTTCCCTAAAGTGCACAGAATGACATGGAGTATTTTGTCTTGAGTCAGAGTTCTTCTCTAAGTAGGCCTCTCGATTTGAAAGCCCTCCAAACTCTGCATGTTGTTTCTGAGAACAGTTGGTACATAACCTAATCTATTTGTGAGTTGAGACAGAATTTTATCATTATTTTTAAATCTAGTTTCCTTGGAGCTTAAGAGAAAGGTTTTATTTTCCGAAAGAAGTATTGTACATGTATTTAAAAGAAAAAAAAAATGCTTGTCCTTTTGCCATTCCCCAAGAAAATCTGTCTTAAAATCTGAGGCAAAATAAGAAAGTGATGAGTAGGATCAAAGGTCATTTTGCATAGTTTAATTCAAACACTTGTGCTGAATGATTTGTTGACAATTTCAGAAAATCAGATGTCTATCCAAAACAGATTTACTCCTTATATACTTCTGTGCTTAGTTTGATATTCATTTCTGAAAATATTTGTGGGGACATGAGGGATTTCTGTGGCTAAATTTAAAAATAAAAAATTTTTAAAGATATTTTATTCAAAAGCGCTATGCTTATGTTAGCTTCTAGACTTATATCAAACAATGTAACTTACACATTGAATTAAATGGGTTAAGGTGTAAAGATTAGCAGCACAGTCTTTAAATATTATTTAACGAATTTTACACCATTTGCTAATAGAATATATAGTTTTCAACATGGAATATAAAACATTGAAATTATGGACTTGCTATATTTATTACCCTGGCAGGGATTGATAAGAATTGAGGAATCAAGTTGTAATACTTGAAGGTATTAGAGATTTGGATAAATGATCATGCTGTCTGGTCTGTAAAATCTCCAGTGTGAGCCTGTATGTGTGTGCTACAAATTCAGAATGGCCATGTACCGCCTGCAGCCTTCTTAGTGTTCGGTACACTTGCTATACCGAACTGACTCATTTGAAAAAACCCTGATGCTGGGAAAGATTGAAGGCGGGAGGAGAAGGGGATGACAGAGGATGAGATGGTTGGATGGCATCAGCGACTCGATGAACATGAGTTTGAGTAAACTCCAGGAGTTGGTGATGGACAGGGAGGCCTGGCGTGCTGCAGTCCATGGTGTCGCAAAGAGTCAGACACAAGTGAGCGATTGAACTGAACTGACACTTGCTATACAGTGGCATGGAAGATGCCCTAGAGGAGGGCATGACAACCCACTCCAGTATTCTTGCCTGGAGAATTCCATGGAAAGAGGAGCCTGACAGGCTACAGTCCATAGTGTCGTAAAGAGTCGGACACGACTGAAACGACTGAGCATGCACGCACAGCATGGCGAATACAGAGCCACACTGACGGATGAGAGTGAGCAAAGATAAAAGGAGCAGAAGCAGCAGCTCAGCCTTCATCTTCTTCATCTCAGCTGGGCTCCCCACCAGAGTAACTCACCTGGTGTCAGACGAATGACACAGGGTGTGTTTTACAGATGGAGCCTCAGCCGAGATTACACAGGCATACACATTTATCTGTCACACAGATGTTTCTTCTTGTGTTTTCTAGCCAGCAAGGCAATGGCTTGGCTTTGCTGGGGGATCACCTCCAGATGTTCAACCAAAAAGAGACCCTGCTACCCCACTGAGAGTCAGCAGACAGCTCCTCCCTGTAGCTGGGGCCTCTGAGCGACAGTACAAATTAGAAAAGGGTTAACCCATACCTTCTTGGTAATGGTCATAGTTGTAGTTCAAAAACACATAGAGCACAGCATAGTCCAAATGCTGGATTTCCTTGTAAATAGTCAGAAACTTGCAAATCACATCAAGTAACTCTATTTTTAAAGTCCAAAATAAGTCAAACCTGGCAGGTGGATCTTCTGAGTCTTTTGTTTGCATATTTTCTTGATGTTAATTGCTAATTTTTCCACTCAGCAAATTTGACTGTTTAAGCAAAATCAGCTTGAGTCAGATACCTCAAATAAAATAAGAAGTTTAGATTAACTCCCTCTATGCATTTGTAGTTTGCAAAATTGTCTCCAGTAGATCCCATTTATTTCTTTTGTATTTTTAGAAACTTCACAAAGAGCACATTTTATTCAAGAAATGGTGAAAAAGACGTAGTTATTATTCATGTGGATGTTGGCATTCACTTTATAACCTAGGCGGGGAGCAGGGGCGAAACGTGTCAAAGTTTTATTGCTAAGTACAAATTAAGTTTTCAGATATTTATGAAGACAAGTGATAGAGAAACAAGGATAAATTCTAGATTTTTGATTTGTGCAACTGGGTTATGGTGTTTACTCAAAGAAGGAAAATTAGGTGATCAATACATTTGGGTACAAATGGAATAAAGGTTATCTTTGAGCTACTTAAAGTTTTTGATACCTATTGGAGATTTTAGATCTAAGGGATAACATTAGGCAAACAGCTGAATTATGTAAGTTTGGAGTTGAGAGGAGACATTGGAATTGTTTATATGAATTCAGTTGTCGTTGGAATATAGCTGTTTCAGAATGGAAGGTATAAAATGTTCTAGGTGTCTTTTCTGGAGATGATTTGGCTTTTGGGGGGGCATGAAATCCGTTCTGTATAAAATAAGAATTTGAAGAATGTTGTTAGAAAATTTTCAACTCCAACGTTTTATATCTATATGATCTCCACTCATAAGTCACTGTTTTGTATCAAGAAATGTTTCTTTTACAAACCATTAAGGAATTCTGCCCTTAGAAGAAAATTGTTTTGCCATCTGGCCTTCTCATCCAGTTATCACAGCATTATCCATGCTGGCGCTTCCTTCTCTCGTATTTCAAGTCCAGCAGAAGTGTAGATGAAGCCAGAGGCACTGGGACAAACAGCACTGTTTCTGCGTTGCACACTGGAAATCGTTATACACACTTTTGTGTGTGTCGCTGTGTCAACGAGGTGGTAAATACTGATCAAATTTGATTCATGGACTAAATGATGTGATTTCTGGGTACTCCAGTGACTTCAGGAGTACATTAACAGATCAGATTTTCTGTTAAAGGTTTTCAGTTTAAATGAACATATGAAATATTCTGTGAACACTCAGCCTTTTGTCAGTATTAAAGATTTTCTTGACATATTTTCTATCTATGGGAAATTATATTTCAGTAAATTCACGTACATTTTGTCTATTCTTTGGCTGCACCACCATTAGTAATACAAATCTTACTTTCAAAGATGCTTTGACATGTTTTCTTTTCAAAAATGCTTCATCCTGACTACTCCTGTTAATATCTGATTTCAAGTGCCACTGGATTTGGTATTTATGCAGTCATTACTGACTTTAACAAGAGAGATTTCAGTCAATTAGGGTTTCCCCAGTGGCTCAGCAGTAAAGAATCTGCCTGCAATGCAGGAATCACAGGCGATACAGATTCGATCCCTGGGTCGGGAAGATCCCCTGGAGGAGGGCATGACAACCCACTCCAGTACTCCTGCCTGGAGAATCCCATGGACAGAGGAGCCTGGCAGGCCACAGTCCATAGGGTCGCAAAGAGTCAGACATGACTGAAACAGCTAAGCACACACGCAGTGTGGATGAAAGCCTGCTGCTGCTGCTAAGTCGCTTCAGTCGTGTCGGACTCTGTGCGACCCCACAGACGGCAGCCCACCAGGCTCCGCCGTTCCTGGGATTCTCCAGGCAAGAACACTGGAGTGAGTTGCCATTTCCTTCTCCAATGCATGAAAGTGAAAAGTGAAAGTGAAGTCGCTCAGCCGTGTCTGACTCTTAGCGACCTCATGGACTGCAGCCTACCAGGCTCCTACTCCAGTAGTGGGGTGCCATTGCCTTCTCCAGGATGAAAGCCTAGTTTGAGTGAATTCTAAAGAGACTGTGAGAAGAAAAATGAAGACAATGCGAAATGAGAAATAACTCAAGGAGATTTACTGTGAAGGAAGGTACATAATGTGTTTTTTGTTTTGTTTTGTTTTTGTGAGAGGGTGAGGGTGGGACCAAGGGAGGTTACATTTAAGACGGATAGTAAGACTGAAGGTGTCCAAGTGGAAGTACTCCAGCAGAGATGGGAAATGAGTGATGGAGAGCAGGGTGGAAAATTGCAGGGATGGACAGGACCCAGAGCATTAAGCTGAGGGCTGGACTAAGATAGGGATGCAGACCTTTCTTTCACTGTCATGTGAGTGGGGCATGTGAGGGTGAGTGGGGCAGCTTGGTAGCAGAATGTTGAATTTCTCTATTTTTAAATGTCTGTTTTCTCACTGAAATAAGCAAAAATAGCAGAAGTGAGTAAAAGGTCTAGATAGTAGGAGTTTGAGGAGAAAGGAGGAACTTTGAAGTAGTCATTGAGAGAGTGAGAGAAAATTAGCTAGAGAAATGTAGTTATTTCCAGTCAGCACTGAGGGTCCATTTGAGGGTTATGATCACGGATATGAAGCAAAACACTCAGCGTGATTGTAATTTGTTTATTTGTTTCCTAGCTTACTCAGCTGCTTGGGTTTGGCAGAGACTTAATATTAACCAAGGTTGGAAGTCTTACTCATACAGGAAAATCCATATTGAAAAGAGCAAGGGAGTTGAAGATAGTAATAAGGGAGTGATTTTTAATGGTGAAGAATGGAACCCAGTCTAGCAAGGAGGGAAGTTGAGGAACAAGGGTGGTGGGGGGGACAGGCAGGGAAAATGTGGTAGGTTCAATAGCTTGGAGAACCCTGCAGAGGTGAGGAGTGGTCAGGGTCAAAATATTCTGAGGATGAGCCCGAGGAAACAAATGATGTCCGAAACTGAGGTTTTAAGAGCATGTACAGCCACCAACAAAGGCCAGGCCACTGGGAGCGGAAGTAGAGTGGAGGATAAGACCTTTGGCGGTTACAAGGTCAGGACACTGAGAGGCCATGCTGGAACTGAAGCTGAGGAGAGAAATAGCAACAGAAAAGTCTTTCTACTTAGCAGGTGGTATCTGTGACTTCCTCTTGGTTGTTAAATACTCCCTGTGGTCAGACATCCAGAAGCTAGACAAGATGCAGAGTCACCCCTAGGAAGCAGGAACTTTTGACGCGGCATTTCCTGGACACTGGTCACACGTGCTCCCTGGCTGACCTTCATGAATGGCCCTTAGTTCCTGTCCTATAGCCACACATCCATAGAGTTTTGCTTTTTTATCCTCTTGCCCTCACAGAGGCTCTTACTGGGAGGTTCTTTTGACCACCTTGTAAAGGCATCTGTTTGACCCACCAGTATCGTTGGCTCATCAGCCCTGATGAACTAGTTCCCATGAACTTTTCCAGCTAAACTGGGTATCAAGAGGGGGAATTTCCACAGTTTAGCAAGCATACATCCAGAAGACAAATTGCAACAATCTTCTGGAAGATAGTGTCTCGAAGGGACTCTTGCAGTCTCCTTCACCTGACTGATATGTTTTCTAATTTAATGTCTTCTCCCTACAAAATCCTCTAACCTGCTCTTATATGTTGTCTTACGTGAGTGATGAGGTCAAGCTAGCAAGCCTGGCTGGTGATCTCTTTCTTTGTGTCTGTCCACCTCTCTTGAAGAATGAGTGGATGTTTGTCACTGAATGTTCTTATCCCTGATGTCCCAGATAAACCTGGAGCTTTTCAGTTAAAACCTTGCTTCTTTTCTATGGTGTTACATGTTCTTTTTCTAGCCAATTAAGTGAATTGTATAGTCAAAATTCAGGAATAATACATTGTCTCTTTTCTCCAAAATCTCAGTCTTATGTATGTTTTATCCTAAGTTATATTTTCTTTTTCTAGAATCTTATTCACAACTCAAATATATTATAAACTGGGTCACTCTTTCCAGAATCATCTTCCAGCATTCTCTCCCTGTCTTCCTATGCTCAAACCGCATTGACCTTTCAATTGCTCAGACACACTGGGCTCTCCTCCAGTCCACACACTGTGCCTTCTGCCAGAAGTGCTCCCTCCCCTGATTTCCACTCCTCACACACATCCAACTCCTCCAGTCCATCCTTCATCTCTGATGTCTCAGCCTCCTCTGTGAAACTTTCCTAATCGTCTCCCTCCTGTTTCAGCTAGTGTGTATTCTTATAACACTCTGTATTGCTCCCTTTTTCATTTACCATACTTGAAAATAAGAATAAATTTGTGCATGTGTTTGGTGCCTTTCTAACACTCGAAACTGAAAGCTCCCTGAGGGCAGGGCAATGGCTGTTTCCCCAGTGCCTAGCAGAGTGTCTGAAACATAGTGGGCACTCAATAAATACTTGCTGAACAAATGAATGAAAATTCCCAGTGTAATTCTTACTACAGTGAAATTGAAGGGCTTTGTCAGCACATGCAAGGCCATTTGAGGTTGTGAGCAGTGAAGGAAAGTCTGAGATTAAGACACCCTTCAAAATTTGAGTCCTTATATATTCTAAACCTACAGGATGTGTCTAGTTTTGAAAAACATAGGTGTGAGTGGGAGATAAATTTGAATTTTTCATAGAAAAGTCTGTATTCATGATTTTTGTGTTGGTATTCTAACCATGCTGCTCATCATAATAGTTGGTATGTTGCTTAAATGGGCACCAACTCAGGAGGAAATTCTAACCACTCTTTGAAACACAGTTCAGGATCTGGAGATAACCAGTCAGTAGGCTCCTTGTTAAATGAAACAAAAGGCCTATGTGAGATGAAATCATCTTGAGAAGTTTTCCCCATGTAACAAGTTTTTATACCATGGCATTTTGCTATTGTTCAATTTAGGTGATTGCCAATTATCTTTTCAAATTATAATTCAATACTTCTAGAGATTAAATATAAATCATGGTTATTAAATACTCCCTGTGGTCATACATCCAGAGGCTAGACAAGATGCAGAGTCACCCCTAGGAAGCAGGAACTTTTGACGTGGCATTTACAAAATAAAAGATCTAAATAATAAGTTTCAAATTCAAAAATGATTCCTTGTTATGTTCGTATTCTTTAATTTATATAATAAAAAATTTTGTGCTATCACTAAATTCTGCATCTTTTTGAAGTTCAAGATATCAAAGTCAATATTTCCATTTTTCAGAAGTATACATAGGTCCTTTATCATTTGACCATTTAGGTATAGGAAAATTAACAGACAAGAAACACTCTTAGAATTTGTGCTTCTGTCTTATACCTGGTTGCCATTTATTGGAAAATGAGATTGGGGAAGTTTTTCATTACCTTTCTATTATTTCTGTTATACTTCTTCTTTTAGGGAAAAAAAAAATTCTCAGGTTTGCCTGGATTAAATTGATTCATTACAACCTGTCCTTTGTGACAGTTTCATGGTTTCCAAAGGAAAAGTTCATTATTTGCCCTTTTCCCACCATTTTTTAAGTGAACTATTTTTTTAAAAAAGACATTTAAAGACCTCATTCCCTGCCTAGGACACCAATACAGTATGGAATTGGTGGGACTGCTTCAGATTTAGTATTACTGAAGAATTTCGTTGCATACAAATTCATTCAGAAAATGATCCTCAGAAATTAGAAATCAAGGTGTACTGAAGTAGAATTATAGGAAATCAAAGTGTATATTACTGCTGTGTTACCGCCAAGAACCCCTGAATATTGAACCCCTGAACACTCTCTTCTAGCTGCTTTCGAAGTCTATTGAACAACTGAAGCAACCAGGCAGTCACCTCGAGGAAGCGGAGGAAGAGCTTCAGGGGGACCAAGCGATGCAGGAAGACAGAGCGCCCTCTAGTGGCCACAGCACTAGGCGTGACAGCGGTGCTTGTGCGGATGACACATTGGGACAAGCTGGTGCTGTGAAGGTCAAGGAGGAACCCGTGGACAGTGATGAAGATGCTCAGATCCAGGAAATGGAATCTGGGGAGCAGGCTGCTTTTATGCAACAGGTAATAGGCAAAGATTTAGCTCCAGGATTTGTAATTAAAGTCATTATCTGAATATGAAATGCATTGCTGGTTTTGGTAAATGGATATTATTTCCTATCCATTTATATCTCTGAATGATTTGACTTTAGTGTTTAAGGATTCTGATTAATGCAGATATATCTATATATAGATCTTTCTATATACTGATCTCTATATAGATAGCAAGGTTTCTTGAAACTCTACTGTTAAGGAAATACCTGTTACACTAAAATTATACTACATCAGTATCCAAGTGATTAATAGGCTTTTAATTCATCCCAAAGCCTGACCCACCAATTACTTCTAAGGAAAACGAACTCACTGTTGGTTTTAGTTTATCTGTTGAGGTCAGTGACTGCTGGATAGTTTTCCAGTCTGATCAATGAAACATTTTATTAGTTACTGATTTTTTTTTGATATGTAGAATTCAATTTTCACATTGTTGTACATACTGTATCATACTACAGTCTTGAACCCTATTACAGTTAGTCAGCCCCTTCCTTCCTCTATCTTTTTTTGTTAAGTGAAATGTTCTGGTTACTATGCCAGTAGTCCTAGGTTATTGTATAGATTGCAGTTGAAAATATTAGGAATAGAGGTGGTTCTAAATATATAGATGCAAAGTACAGCACTATTTTAAATATCACATATGTCTCACCTAGTACTGCTCATTTCATTTTTATCCTGTGTTATTTGATGACATTGTTTATTGAAAAAGATCAAATGAAGCAGATGCAAATGTTGGCAAGAACTAACCTGCTGCTTTATGGTCCAATCAGATACAACATTGTATCTCCAGCTGTGGAAAAAATAGTAACAGTATGATTATTATCTGATCTGAAGTCAAAAATCATGTTTAAAAGAAGAAGATGTGTCATGTTTGATCATCATTATCACTAGGATCTCTTCAGTATAATTCCATAATGACACAATGTATACCATACTATTTTGGCAAATAAAAAAATAGGAAAGTTAGGTTTAACAAAAGAATCTACTTGTACATAATGCACCTTCAGAAGGACTATGTCCTTTGATGCTATGAAATGCAAACAACTTTGAAGGCAACAGAAGACTGTTTATTTAAGTCAGTTCTTTGTCAGGTTCCTGCTGTTCTACAGAAAACTGTTTCTATGAGGCTGAACAGGAAATGCCTTGTGGAAACAGGAAGTCCAAGTGATTCATGTACTGAGGAATGTAGGGAAAAAAACCGGAGGATAGTGTTTTACTCTGTCGGTTTTTAAAGGGCACTCTATGAATTGATTTATTGTCTAAGAAAATAACACCGCAAGTAGGGAAATTGTTAAGGAAGCTTTTCACTGGAACATTTCCTTCATACTCTCTTTTGATATGTTTACCTTGTTTTATAGGTTTACTTTTGTTAAGCTAGTTAAAGATTCGTTGTATTAAGACCCCTTTAATATGGATAATCCAAATGACCTAGAATCTTTGTGAGGTTTTTTTCTATTAAAATATTTATATTTCTAAATCCGAGGTATTTTAAGGTGTAGTATCCTGTTTCAAAGGAGATATAGCAGTTTTGCCAAATGTAGACCTTGTATAACTGTATGTTACTGGCACGTGTTGTTTACATTTTGCTGTGACATTTAAAAATATTTCTTAAAAAAGGTTACTGCTAAAGATACATTATCCTTTTTTAAAAAGTCTCCATTCAAAGTAAAGTAACATAACTAGAAGTTAGAAAGTTTAAAACTTTTCCATATAATGAAAGTCCTTCGATAATTTGACAAATAGCTATAATAGGCAACACTTCCTACTACCAACATATTTTGGTTAGTATATTCCTTCAGATTAAAATGACTTTTTGTCAGTTGTTTTGCATTAAAAATATGGCATTCCTAAGATAAAATTTTATATTTTTTCCATCTCATAAATATACATTTTATTTAAAATCTTTTTGCAATCTCATAAAAAAGGGATAGTGCATCTTTTAAAATACATTTTATTTGGGGAGGAACATGTGGCTGAGCAGGCTTTTGTATAATATTACTGCAAAGATATGTAATCACAAACAAAAAAAACCTATTTTTTATAGTGTCATTTGAGAGAGCATCATCAGTACAGTTGGTGGACATTAATTGTTTGAATTTGATAGTCTTTGAATTTAATCAAGAAACTACCTGGAACCAGTGAAAAGGAAAGCTGGACTTAAATAATCTTAGAACTAATTGATAATTGTCTCTTTTAAAATCTACTGTATTTATTATAATTTACACCCTTGAAGGTGATCTCTTGTTTTGTGTTGTAAATATATTGTTTGTATGTTTCTCTTCTTGCCTTCTGTTATAAGTCTCTTCCTTTCTCAAATAAAGTTTTTTTTAAAAGATCCCCTTTATACATATGGCTTTGTGTAAACTTGATATATTTAATTGAATTTGAAACTCATGCAGTAGGTCTCGTATACCAAAATATATTGCCATTCTTTGTTGAAACAAGAAAATAAAGATATTTTGAGCAGTTACTTCTAATGCCATTAAAAATAATAAATCCAACAATAGTCACTTTAACCAATTTACAGCAGCCATTATCAGATAACAGATACACGTAAAATTTGTTGCAGTTTTATTTTCCCTGCGTGGCCTATTTCATATGTTATCATCTTTGATGTCAACTTCTAAATATAAAATTTTATATAAATAGGTATCAGTCACTTTAAAAATTCTTTTTAAAAAGGTTAATATAATCCCTTGAATATAACAAACACTCCATAAATATTAAAATGAATAATTTTCTGTATCATAATAGTTATATCTATTACAGTAAGAACCTGACCTACAAGTACAAAGTGACAGTATATAAAGAAAAGAGTAATTAAATGACCTCCCTTTATATGGAAACAATTGTTATAATAGTAGGGTGAAGAACAAGGAGCCTGAGTCAGGTGAAGGGGCCTGGACCATACACATCCAGGAGCTATGCTCATTGCTCCTCTTCTGCTCAGTTGCAAGCAAAACATTACTTCATAATCTGTTATAATGTGTATTTGGTTCAATAAGTTAAAAATATTTGTCTTATATTCTCTGATTCCCATAATCTAAACTTCAGTAGTGTCACATGAGTTAAACTACTCTAATTCTGTAGCTAATATCATTTACTATTACAAAATGGATTATCATTCTGTAAGCCTGTAAATTTGATAATTTGGTCAGACTTGTGGGAAATATCACTGATGCTAGTCATAATTTTCTGAAAACTGCCTTTGGACTATAAAATTATAAGATTACTTGCTACTGCTGCTGCTAAGTCGCTTCGGTCGTGTCCGACTCTGTGCGACCCCATAGACGGCAGCCCACCAAGCTCCCCCGTCCCTGGGATTCTCCAGGCAAGAACACTGGAGTGGGTTGCCATTTCCTTCTCCAATGTGTGAAAGTGAAAAGTGAAAGTGAAGTCGCTTAGTCGTGTCCGCCGATTCTTCGTGACCCCATGGACTGCAGCCTACCAGGCTACTGCGTCCATGGGATTTTCCAGGCAAGAGTACTGGAGTGGGGTGCTATCGCCTTCTCTAGAGATCCTTAAAAAGCTGGAGAAATCAATTAGATAATGATTTTATACTATACATCTGATTTCACAAGTGTAAAGGGACTGTTTCAGTATGTATCAATGTTAGAAGCTCCTCTATTTTCTTCAGAAAATAGTTTTTGCCAGCAATGAATAACCATTTACATTTCTTCCTCTCGTCGTCAAGGCCTGCCTTCTTGGTGAAGTGGGCTGCTGAAATGGAGACTGCTACTTTATATAGTTTTGAGAAAGACAGCTTTTTAAAAAAATTTATGTTTCTTCATACTTATTTTTTTCTAAAGTATGTTAAAAAGGAATTAAGATACTAAAATTTTTTGGAAACGTACTACTCAACAGATATATAGGTGGACAACAGTATTTTTTTTTAATTTGGCATTCCTTTTTGACTTTTTCCACTAACAGAAATATACAACTGTGGATATATAATGATGGGTTAACAATGATAAATAATCCAGGTTTACAAATTATAACCGATTATATTATCACCAATTAGAATCTCATATATATATATATATACACACAAGAGAAAAAGTTTGAGGGGTAGATTACCATTCCCTTTATTATTTATCATTCTTCCAACTGGGTTTTAAAGGGAAAGTATGGGTGGGGGGCAATCAAAGAACTCAGACAAATGAAACAGGATATGAGAAATGTGACTCCTCAGACTTTATTTATGTTTTAAAAGTTGTCTGTTCTCACTTTATAATAATTTCTTTAAGGCTTGTAGATGGTAGAGTTTAGACAATGCAACTTTGGGAGACCATTTGATTTACAAGAAGACTTGTATTTTTTACTGTTGCAGGTATATTATGTACTCGGTATTGTTATAAACACTTTACACCTGTTAACACATTAGTCCTCACAACAGCCTTACAGGGTCAGTGTTATTGTCCCATTGTAGAGATGACGGCCCTAGGACACAGAATAAGTCAAATCAGGTCAAGGTCACCCAGTCAGTGGCAGTCTGGCTCCAGTTTGAACCTTGGCAATCCCACACCAGCCCTTGTTCTCAGCCTGTACCACTGAGCTGTATTTGTGCAACAACTCTCCTTTCATGTCCTTCAAAGCGCTATGAAATCATTAGCGCTTTCTTCTCTCTCTCTTTGCCCATCAGCATTTCCAAACTGTTTTGAAGCAGTTTCCTCTTTCGGTCACTGCTGTTAGTAAAGAGATTGTTGTTGTTTAGTTGCTAAGTCATGGCTGACTCTTTTTGCGACCCCATGGACTGTAGACCATCAGGCTTTTCTGTCTTTGGGATTTTCCAGGCAAGAATACTGGAGAGGGTTACCATTTACTTCACCAGAAGATCTTTCCAACCCAGGGATCAAACACGCATCTCCTGCATTGGCAGGTGGATTCTTTATTGCTGAGCCACCAGGGAAGCCCACAAAAGTCAATATAGATATTGTAAAAAGGAAAAACAAGAATGTTTGTCTTGAGTTCTAGACCTCCTAAGTGGTTTTCCTATTGAAAGGTGCATAGAGATTGTCTTGAGGGAATCTGTTGACAGTTGGTATTCTGACCACACCCCACAGAGGTTTTGAATCTGTCTTAAGAGTGCAGCAATCTATGTTTTTCAAGCCCTTTGTGAGAGTCTGACTCAGAAACAGTGCT
>NW_011494616.1:1169546-1170477 GCF_000754665.1 Bison bison bison | reverse complement strand
CTGCTAAGTCGCTTCGGTCGTGTCCGACTCTGTGTGACCCCATAGACGGCAGCCCACCAAGCTCCCCCGTCCCTGGGATTCTCCAGGCAAGAACACTGGAGTGGGTTGCCATTTCCTTCTCCAATGCATGAAAGTGAAAAGTGAAAGTGAAGTCGCTGAGTCTTGTCCGACTCTTAGCGACCCCATGGACTGCGGTCCACCAGGCTCCTGCATCCATGGGATTTTCCAGGCAAGAGTACTGGAGTGGGGTACCATTGTTTTGTTTATTTCTTAATCAATTGATAGATATTTGGATTGCTTTCACTTTTGGCTTTTGTAAGTAATGCTGCTGTGAACATTTGTGTACAAATTTTTGTTCTAACATGTTTTCAGTGTTTGATGGTATATAGATCTAGGAGTGAAATTACTGGGTCATTTGGTAACTCTGTTTAAGTTTTAAGGAACTGCTGAATTGTTTTCCACAGTGGCTAAACTATTTTATATTCCCACTAGCAATGCATGGGGAGTTCCAATTTCTCCACATCTTCTCTAACGTTTGTTATTTTCTTTCTTCCTTTTTTTTTTTTTTATTGTTGTCACCCTAGTGGATGTGAAATGTTTGTTCATTGTTGTTTTGATTTCTATTTCACTAATGACTAATGAAGTTGAACATTTTTTTCATTTAGTTATTATTTGCTTATCTTCTTTGGAGAAATGCCTAGTTAGGTCTTTTGCCCATTTTTTTTTTTTAAAACATTTAAACGTCTCTCAGCATCTTTAGTACAATCACACCACATGAACTAGGGCAGGCAGAAAAGGCTTTCTGGCCTTATGATTGTTTTAATTTATTTTTAATTGGAGGATAATTACTTTACAATATTGTGTTGACTTCTGCCATACAACAACGTGAATCAGCTGTAAGTATACATACGTCTCCTCCCTCTTGAACCTC
>NW_011494616.1:1168814-1169446 GCF_000754665.1 Bison bison bison | reverse complement strand
GTAAATGTAGCACAGAGACATCACTAAAAATAATACGTCAAGATGCACTGACTGGCTTCAGTTTGCAATTTTATGAAACTCGGACATTTGCAAATCATATCCCGCAGCTGCTCCTATATTGTAGATCAGGACTACCAGGACCTTTCCTTTTCACTTTGAAGACTATGTCCCTGTGCTCTTTCTCACTCAGAGGTCATTATGGGGTGTTGCTGCTGTTCGGAAAGCAAGGAGCCCTCTTTCTGTTTTCACCAGAGTCAAATCACTGAAGTATCAGTCATGCAAAAAAAAATGTTGCTATAATATATATTATGCATTAATTTCATCCTGGAGAAAAGACAATTGTAATTATTCAGAAGAGAGAAATTGGCCTTTTAAGTTGCACAAAGGTTGGGTAATACAAATAATTTTGCAAAGAAGACCTAGTAAGTGCAACGAGCATATTTTGACATTGTGCCTTTTTTTCCCTAGTAAAAGATATATCAGCTTTGATAATAAAGTTGTTTAATGTCCTTTAGGAAATTTGCATGTTCTCACTCACAAAAAAGGGCATATTTCTATCGCTTCTTGGCCTTTTGGCTAAGATCAAGTGTAGTACAAAAAAGGGCAAGAAGCGATAGAAATATGCCCTTTTT
>NW_011494616.1:1117213-1168714 GCF_000754665.1 Bison bison bison | reverse complement strand
CCCCCCCAACCCCCGCCAGGTTGTCAGAGAGCACTGGGCCGAGCTCCTCCTGTTGTACAGCAACTTCCCATTAGCTATCTATTGTACATAGTGTAATATATATGTTTTAAAGCTACTCTCTCAGTTTGTCCCATGCTCTCCTTCCCCTGCTTTTGCCCATTTTTTAATTGCCCTGTCTTTTCTGTTGAGTCATAAGAGATTTTAAATATATTCTGAAAGTGCATGCTAAGTTGCTTCAGTTGTGCCCGACTCTTTGCAACCCTGTGGACTGTAGCCTGCCAGGCTCCTCTGTCCATGAGATTCTTCAGGGAAGAACACTGGAGTGGGTTGCCAGGCCCTCCCACCTCCAGGGAATCTTCCCTACATAGCTGTTGAACCCACTCTCTTATGTCTCCTACATTGGCAGGCAGGTTTTTACCACTACTGCCACCTGGATGCTAGACCATTATCATGTATATGAGTTGCAAATATTTTCTCCCATTCCATGGGTTGTCTTCTCATCTTCCGGATAGTGTCTTTTGATGCACAAACATTTTAAACTTTGTTGAAGTCTATTCATCTATTTTTTATCTTGTTATGAATATGTTGCTTAATGTGACAAAGATTTGTACCTATGTTTCCTTCTAAGCATTTTATAATTTTATAACTTACTTTTAGGTATTTGATCTGTTTTGAGTTATATACATTGTTTTTATTTCTCCCTGCTTTGTGTTATTTTTTAAAGAGATGAGAATTTACTGATTGTTGAGCTCCACTTGCTCTTGCATCGTCTCCCTTTTCCTCATTTCTGGTTGCTCTGGTCTTGCTTTTCCACTATCCTGGTATTCTCTGTTGCTTCCAAGATTTCCATGGTGCTTCCTTTTTTTTTTTTTTCTTGTCAATTAAATGCTATAATCTTGATGTTTATTATATCTAATATAAACTGGAGAATGTTCTGTATTTTTCCTTTAAGAAATGCTTATTTCCTTGTGATCTTTAAAAACTAAATCAAATTTATTGTTCTTCATTTATATAACTTGAAAATTCTATCTTGGTGTTACTCATTTTTACTTATGTCTGCATTGCACTTAAATTTTGTGATGAAGTTATTATGTTCAAGTCTGCCTTTTGTTCTGTTAATGGAAGTTCTGCAAAGAATCCTGTATTTGTATTTCCAAACTGGTAGCCACGTGTAGCTATGAAAATTTAAAATGTGACTGATATGAATTGAGATTTGATTTAATAAAACATCAGATTTCACAGACATAGTATAAAAATATATTTATTAATACCTAAGTAATGATGTCATACAGCCTTCCCTGGTGGCTCAGTGGTAAAGAACCACCTGACAATGCAGGAAACCTGTGTTCAGCCTCTGGGTCGGGAAGATCCCCTGGAGAAGGAAATGACAACCCACTCCAGTACTCTTGCCTAGAGAATCCCATGGATAGAGGAGCCGAGTGGGCTACAATCCATGGGGTCACAAAAGAGTCAGACATGACAGCGACTAAAACAACAACGAAGACATATAGTGATTACATATTAAAAAATAGTATTCTTAATGTATTAGGTTATATAACATTATTAAAATTTATGTTTCTTGCTTTATTTTCCGCCTTTAATGTGGCTGTTAGAGTATTTAAGATTGTATATGTAGCTTGCATTTGTGATCTGCATTCTGTTAGTATACAGCACTGCTCTTCGATCATCTTCCTCTCATGTTAATAGATGGATCTCACTACCTCATTTTGGAAATAGTTGGATATAAAATCTGAACAAATGAATATCTGCTCTTGCCAATATCTTTCTATTGCTGTTATTTATTCTAATAAATAGGTGTAAAATGTGTTAATGAGATCTGTGGCACCTTAAGGGTTTAAGGATCTCTTTACTCTTTACCTTAAAGACAACTCAAAGTCTATCAATGTGTTTTATTAATAGTGTCAGTCTTAAAGACAGTTCACTCACTGCTCCACTCTCATCTCAGTTGATATGTTTATCTCCTGAAAGTGTACTGCTTCTTCTCACTCTTCCATTTCTGTCTCTCAAACCACCATTGAGACACTGGGATGGATTATCAAGTCACCTTTGGTCATCTCCTTCATCTCTTTATTTTTTTCTGAAAATATATATTATAGTGAAGTATAGTTGACTTATAGTGTTTCAAGTACATAGCAAGGTGATTCAGTTTTATGTATATACATATATTATTCTTGAGATTATTTTCCATTATAGATTATTACAAGATATTGACTATAGTTCCCTCTGCTAACAGTTAACCTTCTTTATCTCTTATAAGCAGTTGGTACTCCTATTTCTGGTTTCCTTGCCATCATATTTCTTTGCTCTGTCTTTGGCTCTGCTTTTCCCAGTCACTACCATACTGCTAAGTCACTTCAGTCGTGTCCGATTCTATGCGACCCCATAGATGGAAGCCCATTAGGCTCCCCGGTCCTTGGGATTCTCCAGGCAAGAACACTGGAGTGAGTTGCCATTTCCTTCTCCAATGCATGAAAGTGAAAAGTGAAAGGGAAGTTGCTCAGTCATGTCCGACTCAGCGACCCCATGGACTACAGCCTACCAGGCTCCTCCACCATGGGATTTTCCAGGCAAGAGTACTGGAGTGGGGTGCCATTGCCTTCTCCGAGTCACTACCATAATTAATACTAAACAAATTCCTTTCTAAAAACAAATCATTGCAAGAGCTTCCTTTCATTATCAGTGTCCTCTTTTACTAATTCAGTTAACTTACTGTCAAGTTACAATACCACTTTTCCATTCTCTAAGGCATAACCTACAGTAACATCTCCCTAATCTCTTTATCGAAAGGCTGTCATCCAGTTTCAGTCCTCATAATTCAACCTTTATATTCTGAGTGGTAACTTATCCCTTCTAATTTAACTTAATCACTTTCCATGCAAAGCAAATTTCCAATTTGGAGTTCCAATTGCATGAGTTTCAGCAAACTTTTTCACTCTCCGAAAAGTTCTTAACTTCCTTTTTCAAAATTTTCTCTTTCTCTGATTTCTCTAATCCATCCAAACTATTCTGTCAACTTGGAATCAATTCCATAGGACTTACCACGTAGTTTTTTTCTTTTATTATTACCTTTCTGTCATCATATCCTTTTGCCTTTTAAAGCAAGGGAAAATATACAGTGCTCCTGGAACCACAGAAGGAATTTCTGAAGTGCTCAATTAAATCCTATTTGAATGATTTTTGTTTTACATTTCTCTTATTCAGATTGCTTAATGGTTAAAGGATATTTTCTTCCATGTCATGATTACAGGTTCACTTTTGTTTTCTAATGTGAAATGTAGATTCAGTTTTTACTTGTTGGAATACTTATTGTGCTGAATGTCTGCATTAGTAACGTTTTCCTTAAGCTGGCTCTAGTAATAATAGTTACTGTTTCATTTTCAGCTAGGTGTAAATGATAGAAATTTTTTCTTGATGAATGTATTTGCTACTACCCAGAACTTACAAGTTTATTTTCTTAATTTGTGTTCTGTATTAATCATTATTCAATTATAATATCTGATGGAAATTTTTAGATAAAAATACAGTATCTTAATTTTCATAGCCTCTTTATAGTACAGGTATCTCAGAAATATTGTGAATTTAGTTCCAGACCACTGCTATAGAGTGAATCACACTAACTTTTTAGTTTCCCAGTGCATGTAAAAGTTATGTTTACACTATAGTCTATTAAGTGTGCAATAGCAGTATGTCAAAAAATGTACACATATCTTAATTTGAAAATAAAGCTGTGGGGAAAATGGCACCAATAGATACTTGAGGCAGGTTTGCCAAAAACCTTCCATTTGTAAAAAAAAACATAGTATCTTCAAAGTGCAGTAAAGTGAAGCACAATAAAATGAGGTATGCCTGAATTAGTTTTTCTATGTCCATATAGTCTATATAATTTTTGGAACTTGGAGCTTGGAAAGAAGACAGGATTATTCATACTAAGAGAATGAATCAACCTCACTTTTATGCATATTTAATTAAGGAAAACTATTTCTGAACCTAGAAATATGTGTTGTTTTGACTGTGTATACCACAAACTTGAATAGTGACACTGTCCTTGAGATTGATGTGTGGAACTGTGTTATAGGCGTAGCTGCCTAGTGATGAAAATGCTAATTCTTTAGTTGGACTGAAGTTCCAGCTCTTAACTTCATCTGCCAGCAACTCTACCTCCAAATTACTTAATTCTGCTGAGCCTCAGTTTGCTGGTTTATAAAATGAGATTAACAATTTTTTATTTTTATCAAGGATTTATAAAACGTAAATGGATTTATTTGAGTAATACCAATGCATGCTAGCAAAATTGATGCTGAGTAAAAAATTATCAAATGTTATTCATATTATTCGGAACTTCTTGAAACTTTAGTAACTTTCTTCTTTCTTCTTGGCTGGAACCTAGGTCACACTCAATTTCACTTTATAATAATGAATAACTTTCTCTTCAGTAACTAAAGAAACCTTAGAAGAGTGCTTCCCCATCTTTTCCATGTCGCAGCTCACTCAGAAAATGGGAATAGATACACAGCATGGGTCCCTGCAGGAGGCTGCTTCACTGTTCCTCCCTGTCCCAAGGACTGCAAGTGAGCAGTCTAGAATCAATTGAACTGCAGCCCTTTCATCTAGAATCAATTGAACTGCAGCCCTGTAGTGACTCAAGGGGCAGTACCCTAGTTGGATTGTTCTTTGGGAGACCCTGTGAGTACCTGTCTCCTCTCTTCCTCTCATTCCCTTTCCATCTGTCTCCTTTTAGCTCCCATGAAAAGAACCCCAGATTTATTTCATCATATTTCAACCAAGGATTCACCAAATTTAAATCAACCCTAGGTATAAATGATGCACGTGATCCTAGTTCCAAAGAGTAGATAGGAAAATACATTGATTTTAGGGAGGGTCTTCAGATAAGCTGTTGATACTCAGTTCTTCCCACCCTATTACAGGATCAAGAAGCAAAACTCTGAAAATCTGCCTTGCCTAGGAGCCTACGTGACAGATTTTCTTCTCATATTTGCATTGGGCTCTTTTTCAAAACAGAGTGAAATAAACAAGTACTGAAATTTCTGTCTTTGTTTCTTAAGAAAATGCTCTGAGGGGTATTCATTTGGGAAGGTGTGCAAAGTGGGGGCTCTGTTATCTCTGGTTTGGTTTGCTAAGTCTTTCCATCTTGAAACAAGAAATCTTGCAATGATTTCTTGATCTCAAGTGAATTGCTTCCTGAGTTTGAATAGTCATCGGTCCTCTTTATTGCTTTCACTTAACATGATAAAGACCCACTCCAGTATTCTTGCCTGGAGAATCCCAGGGTGGGCGGAGCCTAGTGGGCTGCCATCTATGGGGTCGCACAGAGTCCGACACGACTGAAGCGACTTAGCAGCAGCAGCAACATGATAAAGAAACTTATTTCACACTGTATTTTTAGTATTTTAGATATGTTCTGGTCATGGTAGTGGTGCTATCAAATTCCTTTTTTTTCTTTATACTTCATGAGTTAAATTTAGCAGTTAGTTTTCTGGTATACATTTAAAATAATTTAATTTTTACTTCATTGCTTGAATTGCCTGACAAACTTGTGAAAATATCCAACTTGATTCTTTTATTTTTTTTAATTTTCCTTACCTGATACATATTTTAAGTATTTTTGTATATCCTATAGCTTTATGTATGTGCGGTAGTTTAGTTGTACCTCAACATAATTAAATAGAGAAGCAGATTTAAAAAGCTGGGATATTTTTCCCTAGAAAGGAGCTCTCCTGAAGATTTAAAAAATGTTCAATTTTTAAAGTTCTGGATTTTTTTCCCCTCATCATAATTAGGATTAAATTTTTGAAATGAGATTTTACTTTGGTTACTTTAACAGCCTAAACCATATTGGTTTTTTAATCTACTTTTCTTAAAGTATAATTTACATTCAAAAATCTGCTTATATGTATGTACACTTGGTGAATTTTGACAAATATATACATCACGATCTAGATGTAGAATGTTTATACACTCTAAAAGAGTTCTCTCCTGCTCCTTTTTAATCAATCCCCCACCCCCAGTCTCTACTGGGCCGCTGGCAAACCATCTGTTTCCTGTCACTGCACATTAATTTTGATTTTTCTAGAATTTCATATAAATAAATCACATAAAAAGTCTGCGATATTTTCAGTCTTTTCTTTTAGTCAAAAATGCTTCTGACATCCATCCATGCGCATACCAGTAAAACGGTCTTTTTTTAAATTGCCGAATAGTATTCCATTATATCAGTATGCCATGATTTGCTTGTGGCATTGATGGGCATGTAAGCTATTTCCAAGTATGGACAGGTATGAATAAAGCTGCAGTGAATATTGTATTCAAGTATTAGTAGACAATTGCCTTTATTTCTTTGAATAAATACCTAGGGTTAGTATTATTGATTTGTATGTTAAGTGTATGTTTAGCTTTATTTTAAAAGGCTGCCAAAATATTTGTGGTTGGACATTTTACAGTGTCATCAGCTATGTATGAGAATTTCTGTTGCCAGCACTTGGTATTTTCAGATATTTTTTAACTTTATATATTCTAGTGGATGTGTAGTGGATTCTCGTGGTTCTGTGTTTCCCTGCTGTCTTATGATTTGACTTACTTTTTATGTGCTTATTGGCCATTTGTAGATCTTCTTTGGTAAATTGTCAATTCAGCTATGTTGCATGATTTTTTATTGAAGCATATCTCTTTATTATTGGGTATAGGAGTAGCATATATTCAGGATACAGTCCATTTCTAGACGTATGTATGCGTTACAAATATGTTCACCTAAACCTGTAGCCTGTCTTTTATTTTGAAGAGTAGAATGTTTGAATTTTAGTATGTCCCAATCTGTCACTTTTTTCTTCTAAGATTAGTGCTTTAGTGTCCTATCCAAGAAAGATTTGCTTTTATATTCTCTCCTTTTAGTTTATTTTTTAAGTTTAAGGCCAAGAGCCGTTTTGAGTCGTATAATTTTGTGTATGAACTAAAGGAAGGCTGAAGATCATTTTCTTACCTAGGTAGCCAGTTTTCAGCACCAGTTTTTGTAAGGATTATACTTGTTCCTTTGAATTATTTTGGTGGTGTTGTTAGGAATCAATTGAACTTATGTGTGTGAGCAAATTTATGAACTCTTTCCTTTATTCCATTGATCTATATGTCTACACGCGTGCATGCTAAGTCACTTCAGTCGTGTCCGACTCTGCAAACTATGGACTGTGGCCCTCCAGGCTCCTCTGTCCATGGGATTCTCCAGGCAAGAATACTGGAGTGGGTTTCCGGTGCCCACCTCCGGGGGATCTTCCCCACCCAGGGATCTAATCCGCGTCTCCTTACCTCACTTGCATTAGTAGGCACGGTCTTGACCCCTAGCACCACCTGGGAAGCACACGCCAAAGCCACAGCATCTGGATTAACATCGCTTTATAGCAAGTCTCGAAATCAGATAATGTATTTTATTCTGCTTGTTTTTAACATTTTACACATACAACTTGATTATAATCTACCTCTATGCCATTTTCTTTGTTTGCATCCTGCTTTTGTTCACTGAGCTTCTTGTATCTGTGGCTTTGCACTTTTTAAAATTTGGGGAAATGTCAAGCATTGTTCATTCTAATATTTTCACTCTCTTTGGAGACTCCAGTTATACCTAGGTCAGACCACCTGATACTGTCTCACAAGTCTGTAAGTCTCTGTGCATTTTTTATTACGCTTAATTATATTTCAGTTTGTCTAGTTTATATTACTGTACTCATCTTTTCTTCCCAGTGAAAACTTCTTTTAAGGTGTTATATTTTTCAGGTCTAGAAGTTCCATTCGGTTCTTGTATATAATTTCCATTTATGTCTTCATTATATTCATATTTTCCTTTAAATCCTTCAGCATATTTATATTTAAGTCTATTTCTGCTTTTGTATTCTCTGTCATTTTTGTGTTGGCTACTACTCCTTAATTTTGCTCTTAAGATATTCTTGTCTTACTACTCCTTTCACTGTGGTAAATTTTCATTAGATGTCAGATAATTTAAATCAATTGTCTTTCTTTAAAGAATATTGATCACTGTAGCTTTTTCAAGACTTGTCTTTGAATTTTGTTAGAGCAAGTCTATAGGATTCTTGACTCTAACTCTGGTTTTTCTCTCTAAGTGGTGAACTCTCTGGGCCTCTACTGAACAGTCTGAGATGATCCTAGGGAGTTAACAATCTTAGCCTTGCGCCCTGGGGCAGGGTTGATGATGGAAAGGGGAAGATGGGATTCAGTAAAGTATAAAGAGACTAATACAATATTTTGGGGAGGAGGAAGGAGCTAGTTTAGCTCACTGTTAGGCCTAGCTTCACTTTCAAAGCTGGTGACTAACAGGCTTCTACCAACTCATTTCTTCCTAATGGCTTGACTATTTTCCCCTAGGCTTTAAATTTCTTGGATTTTTAGTTAACTTTACATTCAGCTTCCCCAGTGGCTCAGACAGTAAAGAATCTGCCTGCAATGCAGGAGACCAGGATTTGAGGGTCAGGAAGATCCCCTGGAGACGGAAAAAGCAACCCACTCCAGTACTCTTGCCTGGAGAAGTCCATGGACAGAGGAGCCTGGTGGGCTACAGTCCATAAAGTCGCAGAGTCAGACACAGTTGAAGCCACTTAGCACACGCATGCATTAATTCTGAAGGCATAGATGAAGGGAACAAAGGTGAATAGTTTCTTACTGATTTCTGGCGTGTACACACACAGACTGAAGGGGCATCACTAACCTGTCTGTATCAGATGACCTTTTGGCATCCTACAATTATAGAGAATAAACCAAGTTAAAAACAGCAATGCCAGCAAATTTTCAAAAACATTTCAAACCAGTTTGAAGAGTTAGATTCTACCACTCTCTCCCTCTCTGATTTCCTCCCTCCCTCCTTACTTTATTTCTTTCTCTGTCCTTCCCTCTCCCCATCTAATTCCCTCTTTTTATTTTCTGAGTAATATTGAATCCCAGTAAATTGAGCATGTTTTTGTAGTTAAAGAGTATACCATAATCTTATTAGATTATTGTTCATCAATTCAGTAAACTCTTTCATAAATCTAATGAAAATTCATAAATCTAATGAAAATTCTTAAGTTCAAGTATGAAAAGCATAAATAATGAAATACTTAGAACATCTGAATACTGGCTACCATAAAAGAAAATTTTACCAAAAAAATACTGAGTACCACTTACTTTTGTATGTTTTACCACATATTTAATATTTCTGTTTAAACAGAGACATGATCTTTACTGATTGTTAATTTTCTGTGTCTTTAAGTTAAAATTATCTTACCATCTTCTAATTTAGCATTCCTATGAAGTAGTTTTCTTGCTTTTAGTTTTCCATCACCATACTTCCATATGTAAGACACAATTGCTATTTCATAGTTTGTGTTCTTTACATTAGAAATCAGTGCTAATGAAAATCATGATTGATAAAAAAGAATAACACCTACCAGAGAAATTCTTCTAGAAACTTGAAAGTATAGATATGTTTAAAATCATGGTGTCTTAATCAAAAGACTAGAACTTAGTAGCTGACTTAGAGAAGATTATGTAATTGGATGAGAAATTATAGAGAGCATGGAAGAAGAATTTTCTCAAGTGATTCCATAAGCTTTATTCCTTTTTTCAATAGATCTCTTTATTTTTGATCAATTATGGGGAGGGAGGATGTAAAATTGATGGTAAATGAGTGATAGATTTAATTTTAACTGATTCAGAAGTATTGAGGTTTTAATTTAATTTTGTGTAGAAATATGTCCTTAAAACAGAATTTTGGCTTAAGTTAAAGTGTTGGTAAACCTTAGGGGAGTTTCTTTTTCATTCCCTTTAATTATCATGGGCTTTTCAATAGCTCCTAAAGTGAATTAGGAAGTTTTTAGGCATTTGGCGTTAAAGTCCAGGCCCAGGGAGTTTAGGTGGATATGCAACTTAGGATTCTTGGATGGTGTGTTGATACTGTATATTGTTTAATGGTTACATTTTCCTTGACTAGTATAAAAGATTTACTGTTACAGTTTGTGTGTGGCCAGGCAGTGGCATATGGAAAAGCTGTTTCCTGCTATTTAATTTAATTAGCCAAATCACGTGCCAGCCTTCGGGCATGTCACTCTGGACCTCTGAGGCTCTTTGTCTATCAAAGAGATGGACAATATCTTGGCTTTGTTTGGTTGCTCTGCATGCTGCAGATAAAACCACTGAAATTCTGACTGTTTGTTTAACCAAATCTTCGCATTTTTACCATTTGGCTTTGATTTTCTTAAAAAAAAAAAATGATGACATTTTGGCCTTAGGAAGAAGAAAAAGAAATATAGAGGCTATGAAGAAGAGCTGCTGTTCTTCATGGTTTAATATTGGGTTGAAAATCTTATCATTTTCTGATCAGAAAATTTTAGTTTGTTACTATTTTGTTAGTAGAAACTCGAGACAATTATTATTGAATTATTTTAACCCTAACTTAGGTGACAAACTGTCATTTTAAATCAAGCCTTTTTTTTCTTTTTTGTTCATGAATGTGTTTAATGTGATTTTCTTCATCTTGCCAAATCACTAAATCTTACAGTGTGAATTTATTGCCAAAGAAGAAAATATTTCATTTGATACTTTGTACAAGCATATTTTAGTTTACTTTTGGTTTCACAGGAAGACAATGGTTAAAACATTCAATCACGTCAAGACTTGTTCCCAATATTTTAGCCTTTCTTTCAAGGTCAAAGATATTTTTTACATTTTTTAATTAATGTGTTCAAATTTTAACAATTCTCCTTAATTATACTTTAGTCTCAGTTATATTCCTAATTTCTTCAAACTTTAAAGTTAGTGAAGAATACTTGAAAAAACAGAAGATTTAAAATTATATTCTGAAACTGATTTGCAATGAGGACTTTTGCCTAAATTTCCAGCTAAATTAAGCAACTTCCAAGAGTCAAAATGACTTGTCCAAGGTAATAAACACATCTGAATATCCCCATTTTAAAGTTAGATGTTCAAGATTTGAGTCTTAATTAATTTAGATACATTCACAGTTCAGTTAAACCCCATGGAGCACCTACTCAGGTTGTACTACTATCCCAGGTACTACAGCCCCCACCTCTGACATCACTTGGCCTTTGGACCAACGCAAAGGACCTGTATTGAATACGTGACCATCAGTCTCAAAGGAAATACCTTTGTTCTAAAGCTAATAGTAAGTCTGTTTCATTTGAGTAGACTGGGAATTTTTGACAAAATTTATTTCAGATTTTATTTTGATAGAATTTGCAAAAAAAAAAAAAAAGAATTTGCAAACAAGATCCTTATCTTTAATTTAATTTTTTAATTAAAATACAAGTTAAGTGGTAAAGAAAGGAGAATTAAAACCTAAATATGTAAATCCTCTTAACCAACACAATTCTTACAATTTACATTTATAATACAGACATGTATGATGGCCTCATAGTTAATATGGGTCCCACCACTCATGCAAGGTGTTAGGGACCTATGAGCTACAAGGATTTTGAGTTTTGTTTAAGGGCAAGCAAACTTCCACAGTAAAGAGAAAGCTGTGTGTTTTTTATCTCTTGTAGCTCTTCCTAAGCAGTTCTTCAGTGTAATTGTACTTAAATATTCAAAATTGTGTCTGTTTTCACATTCATTATTGTATCCTATTGTTCTTTATAATGACTAATTTTTCACTTAATTTTTTAAAAAGATCTATGTTTGTGTGTGCTAACTCACTTCAATCATGTCGGACTCTGTGCAACCCTATGTGCTGCAGCCTGCCAGGCTCCTCTGTCCACAGGGATTCTCCAGGCAAGAATACTGGGGTAGGTTGCCATGCCCTCCTTCCAGACTTAGGGATCAAACCTGCATCTCTTACATCTCCTGTGTTGGCAGGCGGGTTCTTTACCACTAGTACCACCCAAATGTGATTTTCTGAGGGCACACACATACCACCACACACTGATTGGAGAATGAAGCAGTATCCATTCAAGAGAATTCATGTTGCTGTTAACTTTTTAAGAATGAATATATTTTTATTACTGAGAAACACTCATAGTGTCTACAGAAAAATAAACTTAGGACAGAAATACAGTTATTCTTTATGAAGCTCTGTTTTTCAATATTGATGTTTTTTAAAAAAATGTTATTGAGTATAACATGACTGAGGTTTGAAATGAAATTAGCAAGGAAGTGACAGTTAACTCAGATATACAGATCTGTTTAATATTTTCTAAGGAAACTGTATTTGTTATTAACTTAAACAAAGACTCTTGAATATACAGAATGTACAATCTGGTACAAGTTGGTTTCATCTAGAAAATATAACCATTGAAAAATTCTAATATTTTTACCAAAAAAAATGAATAACCATGGTGAGGGTAATTATGCAATTTCATATAGATATTTAGGAAAAAAAACAAGCTGTGTCAGAGTGTTTTTAATTAAACTTAGGAGTTAATTGCACTTGTAACAAACATTAATCCAAATTTTCTTTGCACATCAGCCTAAAGTTTTATTTCATGCTCACTTTCAAGTGTGTGATATGTGTAAATTGCCTAATGTCCTTCATCTCTTTTTTATTTTTAATTGCCATTCAGCCTAATAAGGGCTTCCCTGGTGGCTCAGATGGTAAAGCGTCTGCCTGCAATGCGGGAGATCTGGGTTTGATCCCTGGGTCAGGAAGATCCCTTGGAGAAGGATATGGCAACCCACTCCAGAGTACTCTTGCCTGGAAAATTCCATGGACAGAGGAGCCTCGTAGGCTACAGTCCATGGGGTCGCAAAGAGTCAGACACGACTGAGCAACTTCACTTCAGCCTAATAAACTGTAGTAGTTCAGGCCAATTCAATAAATGTGTACTGAACAGCTACATGTGCCTGGGACTTGAGCCAGGTACTGAGAAGATGAGTATAGAATACCAAGATCAGATCAGATCAGTCACTCAGTTGTGTCTGACTTGCGACCCCGTGAATCGCAGCACGCCAGGCCTCCCTGTCCATCACCAACTCCCGGAGTTCACTCAGACTCAGTCCATCGAGTCAGTGATGCCATCCAGCCATCTCATCCTCTGTCGTCCCCTTCTCCTCCTGCCCCCAATCCCTCCCAGCATCAGAGTCTTTTCCAGTGAGTCAACTCTTCGCATGAGGTGGCCAAAGTACTGGAGTTTCAGCTTTAGCATCATTCCTTCTAAAGAAATCCCAGGGCTGATCTCCTTCAGAATGGACTGGTTGGATCTCCTTGCAGCCCAAGGGACTCTCAAGAGTCTTTTCCAACACCACAGTTCAAAAGCATCAATTCTTTGGTGCTCAGCCTTCTTCACAGTCCAACTCTCACATCCATACATGACCACAGGAAAAACCATAGCCTTGACTAGATGAACCTTTGTTGGCAAAGTAATGTCTTTGCTTTTCAGTATGCTATCTAGGTTGGTCATAACTTTCCTTCCATGTAGTGTACCCATAAAGACTTCTAAATTTACAGTTCCGTAGAGAAATGGACAGATAAATAAATGACATTGTCGTTTGTGCCACTGTTGTAAAAATAGAAAGAAAGTACAAAATCTGCATATGTGCTCAGTCACGTCCAACTCTTTGAGACTCCATGGACTGTAGCCTGCCAGGCTCCTCTTCCTATGGGATTTCCCAGGCAAGAATAATGGAGTGGGTTGCCATTTCCTTCTCCAGAGGATCTTCTCTACCCAGGGATCGAACCCACATCTCCTGCATTGGCAGGTGGGTTCTTTACCACTGAGCCCCCAGGGAAGCCCCAAAATTCCTTATAGGTCTTGATAAAAGTCTTACACCTCTAACTTGCTGAACTATGACCAAAATCCACATCAACTGTTCTTGTTCTTTCCAACAACCATTGCTACCTGTGAGTAGAACTCAGAGGTCAGCAAAGCGTTTGGCATCTTGTCCCTTGGACATCCTTAAGACCATAGGGAGAAGCTTGAGGTTCCCACGCTATTCTGTACACTGAATTACTCCAAAAAATAGCTTCCACTGATAATTATGAGTTGATACTTTTGTTTGTTGTATGACAGTGGAGAATATTTATCAAAGAGATTACCTATTTAAGATTGAGAGGGCTTTTGTATTTTTTCACTGGTTCATTAAAATGAGAGAATATTTCAGGCAGAAATTACATTTTTAACTGTTATATTTCAACTCTACTTGTTACAAGCTATTATATATATATTATATATATATCAAAATCTGAGCCAATATATAGGGGTTGAGTTTTCTAAGTGCAATTAAGTATGAGCATACGAAAGTATGCTTCCATGTATGGAACATTTTTATTGTCAAAAAACATAAAATTTAGCCTGTTAACCATTTTTGAGTGTGTAGTACAGTAGTGTTAATGATACGCACATCATTGTACAGCAACTCTCTAGAGTTATTTTATGCTTCAGAATTGAAACTCTATATCCACTGAAGAACTCTTCAATTCCCCATACCATACAGTCCCTGATAACCACACTCTACTTTGTTCCTGTGATGTTGACTACTGTTTTACATACTGCATATATATATTTATCTCTTGTGACTAGTTAATTCCACTTAGCATAATGCCATCAAGGTTCATCCACCCTGACAGGATTTCCATCCATATGGCAGGATTTCATTTCCTTTTTTTTTAGAGTTGCATAATATTACATCACATTTTTCTTTATCCATTCATTCATTGATGGGCATTTAGGTTGCTTCCACCCCTTGGCTATTATGAACAATGCTTCAGTGATCATGGGTGTACAGTTATATCTTTCAGATCCTATTTCCAGTGTTTTGGGATGTATACTAAGAAGTAAAATTGCTGGATCATGTCATAATTCTTTTTTTTTCTTTTGAGGAAGTTTCATATTATTTTCCATAGTGGGTGTGCCATTTTACATTCCTCCTTATAGTGCACAAGAGTTCCAATTTCTCCATACCTTTGCCAGAATTTACTTTATGTTTATTTGTTTGTTTGATTTGATAGTAGCCATTTTGTTGGGTATGATGTGATGTCTCATGTGGCTTTGATCTGCATGTCCCTAATAATAAATAATGTGAACATCTTTTCATATGCTTTTTGGCCATATTTCTTTGGAGATATGTCTAGTCAAGTCATTTGCCAATTTTTTAATCAGGTTGTTTTATTATTGTTGAGTTGTAAGAATTCTTCATGTATTTATATGTTAAGTCTCTTGTTGGATGTATGATTTGCAAATATTTTCCCCCACAGATTGCCTTTTCACCCTGTTGATTATTTCCTTTGCTGCATAAAAGTTTTTAAGTTTGATGTAGTCCAGTATGAGTATTTTTTATATCTATTGCCTGTGATTGTGGAACTTTAAAAAAAAAAAAACTTTTCAAGTTTTGTTTAAAATAAGAGAGTAAGCAATATTCTCTTGCGAAGATCAAAAAATCAATTTTGATAAATTTTAGTGCCAACCAAGTACTTTTATGAAAGCTATAATGAGTTATTGAAAGCACCTTGATTAACCCAGCAGTTGATACTTTTTAGGTGATTTAAAGGCATCTTTTGAACTATGTACTAGTAACTGTGCTTTTCATTTGATTAAGTTATTCAGTTTTTAAATAAGTGATTGGATTGGTTACTCTTCATTGGGCTTTGGAATCTTATTTCCTTCCCAAAGGACAATTGGTGTATAAAATAATCTGATACATAAATACATATATTTGTACACTTTAACATAGTTATGTATGTCTATGTGTCTGTGTATATATATGTGTGTATATATGTAACGCACTCTTGACAAATAAAGATGAAAAATATTTACATGTTTATTGACAACTATCAGGCAGGTAGACCATATTGAATGTCCATTATATATATATTTTTAGATATTTTATTTTCTGTCTTTTTTTTTACTTTTTTAAAAGTACATTTATTTTATTGAAGTATAGTTGACTTTCCATGTTTCAGGCGCACAGCATGGCAATTCAGCTCATTGTATGTGTTTTAAATATCTCTTTTCTTTTTCTCTTTTACTTCATATAATTTCCTTTTCTTTTTTTTCTAAAGCCTTGTTGAATATTTTTTAAAAAGAAAAAGGAAATGAATTCTGATTTACTCTTTTTGAACCAGAATTGACAAATAGACTAAAGGAGAGACAATGGAAGAAGCACCTTCTATGCTGACAGAACTTTTATATTCCTCATGAATGAAAATAGTCCTAAAATATACGCAAAAACAGTGTATGCCAGTATTTAAAGTTTTATAGAAAGAAATATAAATATAAAATGTATATACAGAATAACAAAATATTATTGGCAAGGATGTTAGATAATGAAAATAACAGCAATGAAAGGTAGTATGTTTGAGAATTAATTAAATGCCTGTCACCTGGCCCAGCAGTTTACATATATCATTTAATCATCATCTCTTATTTATAGATAATGAAATATAGGCTTCAGAGCAGTGAAATAGTTACCTAAACTCGTACATCTAGAAAATGATAGAGCTCAGATTTCAACCCTAGTCCAAATCCAGAGAGGTTGAGTGATGCTGTAGTGTCTCACAGCTAATTTGTAGTAACTTAACAGAGACTGAGATCTGATTCACAGATCATTGAATAAATTCAACCCATAATTTCTTCAGCTGCATAATCAGAAAGCTACTTACTACTACACTGAATTTTCAGCCAAGTCTTTCTAATTGCTCCCAGTCATTTTAATGAGAATATGCTAGCACTTGTAGAAAGAAAAATTGAAGGTAAAAAATGAAAATTAATTATAGTCAGGATGTCATTGTATGAGTGGCTTCACAGTTGTAGCCCTGCTTTTCTTCTTCATGCTAAATATATTGCTTCTTATCTTATAATTTTTCTATTAATATTTAACTCTACTTCATAAGTCCTAGTGGTCATGGCTTGGAAGACACTGCAAAATGTCATTTTGGGAATTCTGGAATCTTTAGTGCTTACTTTTCATACTCAATGTGAGATTCACATTACTTAGTAAATTTGTTTTTGATTCACCATATGTTTAATCCCTTTGCCTCTTAATATAAATGCAAAAGAAAAACTTAAATACTTAACTTGGCATAAGTTATTTGTAGTTGCCTCAAATATCCTTAACCTGTCCAGGAGATTATGCAGTCTCAACTCTGCCTACCAACATTTACACAAAATCATTCCCTCTCTCTTGTTCATAATTTTGAAACATTAGGTTTAAAGGAAAGGTTGGATCTTCTCTCTTTTACATGTAAAAATACCCAGAAAACAATGTTAACTAAGCTAGTTAAATCTTTATTCCTTTATTTGTTAATTCCTTATCATGCATCTATTATGTATAGGACTTTGTTTAAGCATTGTATGATCCTCCCTGGCTCCAATACGCTTATAATCTGGTGGGAGGCAGATACATATCATATACAAATATTATTAGATAAAAGGAGTTGGGTGTAGACGATAGGTACAGATATAGTAGAACTTCGGGAGTTCATCTGTTTGTAATGTAACTGTTAGAGATTGACTTTTCCAAATGCCCTCTGATTTAATATAAATATTTAACATATGTTTATGCATTCCAGTCCCATCAAAATTCTTAATTTAGCTTTGTCAGTGTTATTTGTATGTGTACGCATTTCCTAGGTCAACACACTTTCTAGCACAGGCAGTAAGCTCTTCAGGGTTGGAGCTAGTAAGTAGTCTTAGCTTAATTGCTTTAAGTAGATATAATTTACATAAACCTATAAACCTTCCAAACTCAAGTCACCAGTCTTGCTAGTTCCCTTTGTGTATTTGCATTCAAAGCCACAGACTAGTTTTAAGATTCTTGAAACAACAGATATTCAAAGATGTAAGAATTAATTATGACAATATTTTTAAGGTATAATTGATACTATCTAGATAGTCTTTTCCCCACCGATGAGAAAGAAATTTCTATATTGAGGTAAATATACCTGTACTATTCAAAATTACTTTAATGAATTGTGTATTTTTTAATTTTTACAGCTCAAGGCATTTTAGCAGATGTAATAAATCATTATTTTGGCAGCCTAGGCCATATTTCAGGTATCTTTAATACTCACTGAGAAATAAAACTTTTCAGTACATGGAGAACGGATCCAAAGAGGTGACCTCAAGGGCCCAAAGGTTAATTAGTGGCCTAAGATAGCCTGACTCAAAATAAAAAGGAATTCAAAAAGGGAGGAAGAGGGGAAGCTGTGTATTTCTTCAGGGTTTCACAGCCAGTTAGATGGACCTATTTTATTATGTTTTCTCACAGGGGAGACATTTTGCTCCATGACATGTTGAGGTGTGGTCTCTTGTAATAAACATCATTTTAGTTTTTACCCAATAAATTTCCCCTATTATCTACTATAAAATCTGTCTAGATACTCTCGACTTTATAGAGTTTTTCCATAATGTAACATGTGAAGGAATGAGGTAGTTATCAGATTTCCCTTTAAGCTAACCACATCCAGGGAAACCCCACAAACAGCCTAGTATAACCTGAAAATTGAATAAAAATGACTATGTATACAACATCCGTATGCACACACATTATCTGTAGATTGTGTGTATACTATTTAGAGTAATTTTCTTTTTCTAATCCCTGCTTTGATATTATTTTATTATTATTTCCTTAAGTTTGTTATCAAAAAGGGGAATAAACGGTAGAATTTCAAAAGCAATACCAAAGGGTATCATATTCTCAGAGAGCAAAAAATGATTGAGGGAAAATGCTATTGTATAAAGCTACCAGTGACACAGGATATGCTCTCCTGTAACCTTCTAAATAATAAATGCTCCATTTCTAGTGTATTTACAGACAAATTTTATGAATACAATGTAAGTGCACAAAAGGTGATTTGCTTAACTCCAATTCCAGTCACACATTTAAATCATTTTAGAAATATTATCACATACCTACATATACTAATGATAAAAGCTAAGCCCTGAAAGATTTCTGGTTTATTATCTCTTATGGTTTTCCTTTTTTCTTATTTTGGGCTCACTTCTTAGACTTGGCACATCCTTTTTTTTCCTGTTTACTTCGTTCTTAATTTTCTTCTCCCAATACACAAATACACACCCCACAAATCTTTTCAAATAGATTGGTTAGACAACTGGTGATTGGTTAGACAACTGGGTCCAACTGCTTCCACCAAAATACTAGAAGAAGTGCACATCCAAGGGAAAATGTCTTTTCGTTTATCTTTAAATTGGAGTGGGGCAGAGGTCACTAGCTGAAAGGAAGTCAAATGACAAGGACCCTAACAGTTGCAAGGAAAAGTTAAGACAAGAAAATATCTTTCCATGAGACACTTGGACTTTTGTTAGCTACCTGGCACATACCATTTTCCATTGAAATAAATTAAAACGTCCCCGACTTAGAAAAAATTAGGGGAAGGTAGTCTAACTTAAGGGAAGTCTCATTTATAGACTACTTTAAAAGTGATTTCATTTTTTTGCTTCTAAATCTGCATTCTCTCTCATAGTTTAAAACTAATATGTAGTAACAGCTAAATATAAAGTAGGGTTTAATGCAAACTATGTTTTACATTGAGAAATAACTTACATACATAAATACCATTAATGCATAAACATTTGTTGCTAGAGCCTGCTTGAACATCAAGAAAAGAATCCTTAATTTTGATTTGGGGAATTTTCTAATACTGTAGCAAGTTCCCAATAAACATATTTTCCTCTTTCACTCTGGAATAAATAATGAGGTGAGCTAAGACATGGGGGGCAGCTGAGAGATTCCAGAGCCCATGGCCTCCATCACAGTGTTCAAAATCCCCAAATTTTGAGGTCATGACTAGGCTTTTTTTCTAATAGGGTAGGACTGAGAAGCTGTTTCACAAGGGTCAGTGGTAATTGTTGCAGAAAATCTAAATGGTCAGGGTAGAATGATTGAAATTTAGAAAGGAAGAAAAACAAGAATTGACGAATCCCATCAGAAGTGTTTTAGAAATGTATTGAAAATGTTTAACCAGAAGATAGTGCCTGATATTCTTGGAGAGGTTTTCACACTGAGAGTAAAGCTTTTGTTGGTTTATGGGTTTACTGCGGTGATGGTCCTAGCCAATTGTGTGCAACCATGGTAGCAGTAAAGACCAGTGCTTAGCATGATGGATTTATGGTCAGTGTTTTGTTTATGGTCGTTAGAATCATGAGCAGCCTAGTTTGCTTTGATTTAAACAGGATATCGCTGGTTTGGTGAGTGTGTGTTTTTCTGTGGCTATGGCTGACTTCAAATAAGCATTTTTCACGTACTTGCCAACTATATCTAGGGAGAGGGAATAATCCAAATTGTGCAAATGATATTAAGAAAAGGAATTACATTCTTGCACATATCGCAGAAAGGAGGATGCAAATTCCACGAAGATGTGTTTAAGACATTCTTCCGTGGGTAATTTTACCACCTTAAATCAAGATTTATTGACATCAAACGGTAGGATTTCATCAAACGGCCTGAACGTCCTTGAGAAAAGCATAGCGGCAGTGACTGGAATGAGGCACCACTTGACAAGGAACCCTGTCAATTCGTTTCCAGAGCATGGCTGTTTCTCATCTCCTTTTGCAAGAGCCCCCTTATCTGATGGTAAAGGAGGAATTTTTATTCATACTTCATATTCAGGATGGCTAGATGTGAACTGAAGTGCATTTTAGCTTTTGGGTAAATGTAGCACAGAGACATCACTAAAAATAATACGTCAAGATGCACTGACTGGCTTCAGTTTGCAATTTTATGAAACTCGGACATTTGCAAATCATATCCCGCAGCTGCTCCTATATTGTAGATCAGGACTACCAGGACCTTTCCTTTTCACTTTGAAGACTATGTCCCTGTGCTCTTTCTCACTCAGAGGTCATTATGGGGTGTTGCTGCTGTTCGGAAAGCAAGGAGCCCTCTTTCTGTTTTCACCAGAGTCAAATCACTGAAGTATCAGTCATGCAAAAAAAAATGTTGCTATAATATATATTATGCATTAATTTCATCCTGGAGAAAAGACAATTGTAATTATTCAGAAGAGAGAAATTGGCCTTTTAAGTTGCACAAAGGTTGGGTAATACAAATAATTTTGCAAAGAAGACCTAGTAAGTGCAACGAGCATATTTTGACATTGTGCCTTTTTTTCCCTAGTAAAAGATATATCAGCTTTGATAATAAAGTTGTTTAATGTCCTTTAGGAAATTTGCATGTTCTCACTCACAAAAAAGGGCATATTTCTACACTATTTTGTGCTATGTGATGATAGTTTTCCACTAAAGGAATTATAGGGGATATTTTAAAAATTAATGGTATTACCAGAATTTGTTTAATCCACATTTATGAATGACACGAAATTCTCCTGTTGGAGAATCCTGAAAAAATATGCTAATTTTATTTGATTTACAATACTTACACAAGTGTAGAAAGTCTTTTCTTATCTGTGAGTAGGACCTACATAATAAATGGTGGAGAATAAGTGACTAAGTAGAATTTGAGAAATGGCAAACTGTTCAGATCAATTTGTAGACTCAAACTCATTTTCTGTTTGTGAGGGTTATCGTTTATATCCTAGTAGGAAAAAAAAAATATCTGCAACATAAGAATTTGACATGTCCCCAAACTTTTCTGAGGGGTTTGTTAATCACTTTGTATTGTTCTTTCTGATTTTATATCCATTTTAGCACCAAAGAGTAGAGGCACAGACGTGAACAGAAACTAAATTATACGTTGATTTCTCCATATTAATATGTTGTTACTTTGAGAAAGAAGGAGTTACTTGGTGGTCTCTCGCTTGGTAGTATTTCATTTGTAGGGAAAGGAGAGGAAAACGTCGACCACCGCTGACATGAATGCTCACTTCCAACTGCTAACACAAATTTATTTTGGTTATTTCTGAAGTTCTCTTTGATTAGTATTTTGACATGTATGCTTTCTACATGTTACTCTGTGGAAATTATACATTGCAGTCTTTGAGAAAGTTGGAAGTAAAATTATCATCACATGTGCTAATGTTTCCATGCTGGAGAGGATTCAAGTTAGCAGAGTCTGAGGTGGTAAAAGCTCAAATAGCCAATGCAGGGGAAACCATCTCCATCATAATGAGGTTACACGACTTAACCACACCAGAGAAGCCACTGAAGAGTTTCCCCCAAAGCGAACAGTTTTTGCAACATAGTGTAAAGGAAGGAGGGAAACCTTTGCAGTGAGCACGTCTTGTGTGTGAGTCCTGGCATTGTCACTCCATTGTCCTCAGAACTAGTAAACTCTCCATGAGAGTTCCTCCTCTCTGAGATGAAGTTGATAGCATCTATCACCTGTAAGCTTTAGATGAGACAGCATATTTCAGGCTCATTCACAAAATATGAACTCAGGTTACCACACTTACCTCAACTTACCACAAAGGTTTATCACACTGGTGCTCAGGTAGTAAAGTCCAGGTTGGAAATGAATGAAGTATCACATTCCTTAAGAGTGCACGGAAGTGGGAAGGCTGGATGACTTCAGGGATAATTTTCCAAACTGTGTTTTATGAAATATCAGTCCAAGGAGAATTTTTGAAACTCTACATTTGATGTAAGCTTTTCAGAGACACTCAATATACTTCAGAAAATTAATGGCTCTGATAAGTCCTGCAACAAAGCAATTTATTCATGTTTTTAATCTGACATTGAAAAAAATATGACCATGATATTTTTCAAAGATACTGTTCAACTGAAAATACTTTCTGAAACACTGACCTGGGGCATTAGCTCCTCCCATCCCAGTGTTTGAAGTGAAGTGAAGTGAAGTCGCTCTGTCGTGTCTGACTCTTTGCGACCCCATGGACTGTAGCCTACCGTGCTCCTCCGTCCATGGGATTTTCCAGGCAAGAGTACTGGAGTGGGTTGCCATTTCCTTCTCCAGAGTATCTTCCCGACCCAAGGATTGAACCCAGGTCTCCCACATTGTAAGCAAGACACTTTATCATCTAAGCCACCAGGGAAGTCGTGTTTAGGTAACCTATTACTGAAGTGAAATGTAACCTCTAAGAAACCACCTCTCTTAACTTTCTAGTGGCATGTGGGAAAAAGTGGCATGTGGGAAAAAGTCCATTTATCTTGGGGCTTCTCAGGTGATGGTAGTGATAAAGAACTCCCCTGTCAATGCAGGAGACATATGACATGCAGGTTCGATCCCTAGGTCAAGAAGATCCCTTCAGGGGATGCCCCTTCAGGAGGGCATGGCAACCCACTCCAGTATTCTTGCCTGGAGAATCCCATGGACAGAGGAGCCTGGCGGGCTACAATCTGTATTGTCGGAAAGAGTCAGACAAGACTGAGGCAACTTAGCATGCATGCACACCATTTATCTTAGACCACTGTTGGCATTCTTTTTTAATCTCTTTAAAGAGACTTTGTGGGACACAAGAAAACAAATGGAGATCTGGTTACTATATAATACTTTCTCAGCAGGGTGTGACTAAGTTTGGTTGTTTGCTGATTCTCTTTATAAAAAGGGCACTTAAAGCATCCAGAGCTGACACTCTGGTATCTTTTGCAAGCGGTTTATAAAAGTACCTATTTATATTTTATCGTTAAAAAGGAAGTGCCTCATTTGAGTACTTGTGTTAGTCACCCAGTCCTGTCCGACTCTGTGCAACCCCATGGACTGTAGCCAGCCAGGCTCCTCTGTCCATGGAATTCTCCAGGCAAGAATACTGGAGTGGGTTGCCATTCCCTTCTCCAGGGAAACTCCCAACCCAGCCATCATTTGAGTACTAGTACATAATTATTTTTGTCCTACCATGGTTTGGAGAAAAAAATTTCTACTTTATAGTTAACTGTTTACAGTGAAAGAAAATAGCCACATTCACTAGCTGGTGATAAATACAATTTCAGTGTGATGTCTGCTAATTTTTTTGGCTTTTTAATTTGTTATTGTGACAAAATATATAAAGTAATTTATTTTTAAATGGTAGAAGGTAAACTAGATCAACTTAGGTATTATTTAAGCCTTGGAATCCATAAGAAACAATAAATTGTTATAAAGGTCATATCTAAGACTTATCTGTTGAAAGGAGAGACAACCAGACAACCAAATCAGACAAAAATATCTTTATTTTTCCATTTACTTCATTGCAGCATTTTCCTAATATTATTAGAATTCCGAGCTGCCTGTATAAAAACCTACCACGTTCTTTGATTATTGTGTACAGAAAATACCCTTGGATGGGAGAATAGATTTAAGACTTTTAATTGAATTATTAAGTAAATATGATACTATTTATATCAAGAAGGTCAATGTATTTTCTTAGGATTATGTGATGCATTTGTCTAAACTAAATATTCTATATTAGAAAAGAAAGTGACATAATTTATTTTCAAAGGGAAAAGTAAAAAAATGCCTCTCCCTCACCCCCACTGGAAGGAGAGAGGGGGACAGAAAGGAGAAAGAATAGATGCTCTTAGCCTTGCAGCAGCTCAAGTTCGATCCATTGTCCAGTAGGGGCTGCTCACAGAGCAGGAAGGCTGATGCTTCAGGCTATGTGTTCCAGGGCTTCAGGGAGGATGGGATTTCAAGGCCATGCCAATGTCTGTATTTGAAATAACCTCTTCACATACTCCTGCAGTGACCCTCTGATAACTACTCAAGTGAAATAGTATGTGTAAAATTAGAGAATCATTAAATAAGCCACTTGCAGCTTGTCATCTGCCCTAAAATGTCATTTTACACACCACGTTTAAAGTGTCGCTGTGCGTTACTGAGGGAACTCATGACTGCATTTCCAAAAAGAATCTGAGTGTTGTTAAATTGTTTTTAAACAGATTTAGAGAATGAAATGGAGGGTAGTAAACCAGTAGCCAATGAAAGCAAAACAGGCTGGAATGTTGGTAACCGATTGTGGACGTGGGTTCCAAGCAAAACATCTTGAATTGCTAGAACCATAATAAATTACAGTTTTCACATTTGTATTTTGCAAGTGAAAACAGCACTAAGTCAAACTTGTGAAATAAAGACCCCACAATGACATTTTAAATTCCTCCACAACTATGATGAGTGGGGAGACCTGAGGTATCATGGAATCAATTGGATAAACAAGGAGGAGTAAAGAAAAGGGCAAGGGACAGACCCTTCATGGCCAAAGTGCAACTCTAAGTGAAAGGAAATGGCTGAGGTGTGCAAAGGGTTAATTGTCACATATGATCTGATGAATGTGATGAGTTCTTCTCCTCACCAGAAGACCCAAACCACTTCACTTAATACCCAAGGGACTGTTATCTCACTTTCTTCGGACTTAATTTTCTCTTTTTAACATAGTGAGATAAAAGGCCAAACAGGGTTAGTGTCCAGAGGGCAAGAAGTGGTCAAGAACTGGTTTATCTCCAAAGTTCATTAGTCCGTTAGATAACCAATGCAGGGGACCCAATTAAAGAGAGGAATGGGAGACTTCTAAGGGACGAGGGTCAGTCCTCACAGTAATGGAACTTGGCCTCCTGCTTCTGAAAGGAGATTGGCAAATCCCCTTGGAGGAGAGGGACTCTCCTGGTGGAGAGGATGGGCTGATTTATTTCTCCCTGGTGTCCTGGAGTGTATCTGCCCTGATGACTCCCTTGATCTTGACATCAGTCACTTTGGAGTCAAGATAATGAAAACTGCATTAAAGAGGCCATCCAGTTTATGCAAATGGAACTTTATCTTCAAAGAGGCCATACCCTTGGGAGAGTCTCTTTGCTATTTAAGAGTATTAATAAAATGTGTTCGATATTTCCTCCCTTCTTCTACTCCTTGTTTTCACTAATTTACATAGGCTTGGGGGTGACATTTTGTTTTTATTTTTTCTTTTAAATCCAAAGTTTTCTTGATGTTTTATCTAAGATGGTCAAATTGTATTTAGTTTGAAGATTGCTATATTGAATTAGTTTATGGGGTTTCCTTGTTGGCACAGACAGTAAAAATCTCCCTGCAATGTGGATAGACCTGGGTTCCATCACTGCGTCAGGAAGATTCCCTGGAGAAGGGAATGGCTACCCACTCCAGTATTCTTGCCTGGAGAATTTCATGGACAGAGGAGCCTGGTGGGCCACAGTCCATGAGGTAGCAAAGAGGCGGACACACTGAGTGGCTACCACTTTAACTTTCCAAATGAAACATAAGGATTAGTCTAAAGGAAAGAAGTCACATGCTTTAGAGTCATGAGTCTGGGTCTCTTGAACCAAGATGATTGGAGGAAATTCGGTTTTGCAGCTTAACAAGTGTTCTTAGGGTGAGAGAGAAAAAATGATGGCAGCATCAGCAATGACATCTGCAGATACACCTTGGGCCACCACTGGGTAGAAATGAATTATGTCTATACACGGACTCCTTGGGGAAGGAACATAAGGTAATAGACAAGGAGGAAATATTGGAATCACGGGGGAGATTGTATTTCCATATCTTTTCTGCCATGCCATTTCCCAAATAATATCAACATAAAAATTTCAGTAGATGAGGATTGTGTTTGCACGACTCAGTCTGTGTTTATGCGACGTTTTAGCAGATTGATTTTGAAAGAGTGTATGTTTCCCTTGAGATGCACAGAAAGAGCTTGTTACACAGTCCAGTGACACTTTCAATAACCAGAATGGGACTTTGAGAGCAATGGCGAAAGAATGAATAGTGTTTGCTCGATAATCTCTCTGGTGTTTTCAATATGTTGCCAACCTCAGAGATACAGGATTTATTTTTTACCTTGATGTCAGATCCCTGTTCCTTAGTGTTCTGAATTTGGAATGAATGGGAGGTTTATGACTGTGTAAGAGAAGCTTGTCCTCACCTGAACTTGAACAACAACCAAAAACAAAACAAAACAAAAAACCACCCCACAACCATAAGAATTGTTCCTTTTCTTGAGAAAAATAGCTTTATCTAAAAAATAACATCTCAGTTTTCTCTCACATTTGTATTTATTTTCTGGCTAGTGTTTCACATAGGTTGTACCTAGGTGTAAAATGTTTCTGTGAATATTTCAGATGACTGTTTTGCTGAGTGGACTCAAACTGTTACTTTATTTTCGAAAGTTAGAATCTTTAATATCTTTTCTCCCAACACTACACTGCTTTGAAAGTGTTACGTGCTCAGTCATGTCCCACTCTTTGCTACCCGTGGACTGTAGCCCACCAGGCTTCTCAGTCCATGGGGATTCTCCTCCAGGCAAGAATACTGGAGTGGGTTGCCATTCCCTTCTCCAGGGGATCTTCCTGATCCAGGGATCAAACCCAGGTCCTCTGCATTGTAGGCAGATTCTTTGCCGCCTGAGCCACCAGGAAAGCCCATCTACTGCTTTAAAAAATAATATAGTTAAATTGTAACAGGATGCTTTAGCTTTTGTATCACTTTTGTCTGTTCAACCAGGTAGTGACCATTCCTTGGATGTATTTACACAATATTCCAAAATGATAACTTCTTTCAGCCAAACAGACTTTTATTTCAAACTAATCATTGAAATAGATTGGCTGTGGAATTATAATTTAATTATTTTAAACCATCACAAAATATAGCACTGTATAATAGTTGCATATTTATATATTATAATTATGCATTGTAATTATTACATAGCAGAATAAAACATATGTTATATGGTTATTTTATAATTACATAACCACAATGATGATTAACCTGGTCTTTCTTATTACTACCTGAATGAGGGTTGTATAATTCCAGGTGGTATTCACAACACTTAACAACCGTTTGTCATGGGCAGTGATCAAACCAAATGGATAGGAGCAGTAATGATCACACACGTTCATTGAATATCTCCAGTCTTGGGCAGATATGACTACAAAATATTGCTGGAGTTGTTATTCTTCCCACAAACAAACAAAAACAACTTTTTCAGGACAAATAATGGAAACTGGGAGAGTTCTTTTGCTAATGAAGACACAAATGCAAGATCTTTGGGCTTCCCACATGGCACTAGTGGTTAAAAAAAAAAAAAACAACCCATCTGCCAATGCAGGAGAAGGTAAGAGATGCAGATTTGATCCCTGGTTTGGGGACATCTCCTGGAGGAGGGCACAGCAACCCCCTCCAGTGTTCTTGCCTGGAGAATCCCATGGACAGAGGAGCCTGGCGGGCTACAGTCCATGGGGTCACAGAGAGTCAGACATGACTGTAGCAACTTAAAGCGCATGCAGACATGTATTAAAAGACTGCCTGAGGTACGCGTTCATTCAAATCCCAAATACAGAACATGGAACAATATCCTTCTCAGAATGGCCTGGCAGTCTGTCTTCAGCAGCCAGAAAATCCTGAAGCAGCTTCTCTGAGATTATGTCAAGTACGTCAAGGCAGTTGTTCATCATGGCCAAGCATAGCCTACGAGAGATGGGATCACTGGCATGCCTTTTACATTAAAAGGGCCTATGTCCTTTACTAATCATTTGTGTATTTTCCTCGTCTTTCATTTCTTTATTCAGGAAGAGCACGTAATCTTTGCAGAAAAATTGGCAAAAACAGACAAGTATAAAAAGGAGGTGAAAAATCACCTCTAATCCCACTATTCAGAGGCAGGCAACTTTAATATTGTTTTGTGTGTTTCTCTGTCTCTCTTTTTCTCTTTGTTTACCTCATTGTTTGGCAAAGATGGCATATAGTTCTTTCTTTGGGTCACATCCAGAGTTTTAGGTAAAAAATATTGTACCTTTCTGGAGCTTTCCAGGTGGTACTAGTCTTAAAGAACCTGCCTGCCAATGCAGGAGATGTGATGCGAGTTTGATCCCTGAGTCAGGAAGATCCCTTGGAGGAGGACATGGCAACCCACTCTAGTATTCTTGCATGAAGAATCCCATGGACAGAGGAGCCTGGCAGGCTATGGTCCATAGGGTTACAAAGAGTCTGACATGACTGAAGCAACTCAGCACGCATGTGTGCATTGTCCCCTTCTAACCCCTTTCATTTGCAATGTCACCCACAGTGAGACTGTTTAAAGTGGCTTTTAGACACTGATATCCCTAAAATGTTCACTTGTCTGTTATCTGTCCCTGAGTCAGAGTTACCAAGTTTTGCTCAATCTTCATAAGACCTGTGAGGAAATTCCTCTTGGGGATCTTGACATAAGCCAAGGTTCAGAGTTTAAGCATTCCTTTCTCTGGTTCAAGATAGAAGTAAACAGATTTTGGGGATATGCTCATCACTGCCAACGTTTTCATTTTATGATCGGATAGCACATGGCGAGTGTGGCTGGTGTTAAAGCCTTGTCTTAAAAAAAGAACGAATCTTAATGGTAGTCATGGAAATGGATGAACCCTAAACACCTCGTGAGCCTCATGAATAATGCTAAAATTAGAGCCACTAGGAAAAGACACACAACATTTATGTGATAATTAAATCATGGAAGCAGGAGAGAAGCTCATCCATTTTCATAAATACAGGTTATAACCCTGGAAACATTTCAGTAAATACATCAAAAGTATTTTTTGATCAGAAGTTAATATATGCTCAATGGGTTGATAATGTAAGCCCTGTGTTCCCCCTCTTCCCCTCCAGTGAATGCCTAAATAAACTTTTTTTTGCAAGTTGAAAGGACCTTCTAAAATTCCTCATTCTTAATGCTCTAAAGCGCCCGGGTTCAGAAAATTAAATTACGCCATTTTTATCTGTTAGAGATCAGCTCTGTTTCCTCCTTTGCTTTGTGTTTACTTTCCTGCAGTAGCTGACATCAAAATGTTTTCTGGAATGCTTGGACTAAATAAGTTATGCTTAACTCAATATCTAATACAAATAGCCCTGGGGAGCTTCAGCGACACAATCATAAAAGCTATAGTTTCTTTTAATAGCTTGCCACACTTTGCTGATATAGTATTTCTCTAATCACCAATCTTTACGTGCCTTCCTGACCTTGGAGCTCTCAGACCAAATGGCTTGGCAGTATCAAAGGCCTATGTCATTGCAAGAGTGAATGGCTTTCATTTTTCCCCTTGAAACTTCCGGTTCCTGGCATCTGTAAAGAATTACTCTGAGTGGTGTTTTGCTGCCTTGCGGCCACTGCCCTGCCCAATGGAAGTGACTTTTCCCAGAAAGGTCACAGTGGTCAGTAATAGGTGGATATTACATTTAAGGAGGAGGCCACTCTGATTTCTGTGTTTTTCGTGTGTTACAATATTCATTATTCTCGTCTCACTTTAGTTGTTAAAAATCCAAGTCACTTTTCATTTGCAAAATATTTCAGCAAGAAAGTGTCTACCCTGTCATGTAGTGAGACTGAAAAGATTAGCAACAGGTCTCATAAAGTCATCCGAGCTGTTGGAAAAAAGTAAACTTCCCATTTGCACCTTTGGGGAAGGTTACTTTTTGATAATGCATGTGAATTCATCTTAGAATCTGTACTCTACGGAATCTAAGAAGCATTTAAAAATGCATCATATTGAGAAATTGAGGAATCGGAAACCTGCAGATTCTGTCAGGTAACTCTGTCAACTGGGGAAGCCATTGAAACCCAGGACTTCTGATTCATGCCCTATCTTAAAATTTTGTTTCTCAACATCATTATGTTTTAAGTCTTTTGTGTCTATAGGCACTGGGGGACTGCATGAATGTATTTCTAGGGTACTGGCGTAGACTGGAAGCCTGGGAAATGGATAACATTTCCAAACATTCCAATAATTGAGAGAGTTATTCTCAAATAATTTCTTACCTTTTCTGTGCATGATAATCTTGAGAGAGAAATGGGGTAGGAGAGGGATAGAAATAGTACAGGATACTAATAACTATGAAAGGTTTTGACAGGTTTCCAGTATGGAATTCTTAACACAAGTAAGAAATGTGTATCTTTTAAAAATCATTATAGAAGAACATGATTACAAAGTACTGATTACAAATTTATACATACTTGTATGGCATGCAATTTCATCTACAAGTCTATTTATTTATACAAAACCTGCACATGCTTTTACTACTATAATGAACATCAACTCATCCCTTGAAATATCCATGATCTAGAATTTGATTTAAATTTCTTAATTTCCCCCCCAAATGGTCCTTAGAAGATTTATTTTGTACATATGGATAGCCCCTCATTGATTTCCAGTTTATGCTAATTTATTTTCTATTTTATATACATTTTAATGTTACAGAGAATTAAAACTAGAAAAAAATAACCTATAATTCCATCAAGTCCTTTACTATCTGGTTGTATTTTCTTTAAAATCTTTATTTTTTCTTATTTTATATATAAAAAAATCTATATATAATATATCAGAAAAGACAATGGCACCCCACTCCAGTACTCTTGCCTGGAAAATCCCATGGACAGAGGAGCCTGGTGGGCTGCAGTCCATGGGGTCGCACAGAGTCGGACACGACTGAAGCGACTTAGCAGCAGCAGCAGCATATATAATATGTAATTAAATTCATATTAAATGTACAATCTTATAACGTGGGTTTTTTTTTCTGTATCCACTTTTGTATTGTTTCATGTTACTAAATATTCTTCAACATCATGTTTTTCTGGAATACCTGTTTAAGAAAATATTGATAAGTCTCACAGATAATGGTGATAGAGTAAAAGCAAGACTGTCTTGGCATTAGAAGCTACAAGAGAAGCAAAAGTGTCTCCTTTTTGAAGAAGTAACAGTTCTGAACATTTGAGACCTTGGAGCAATTAGGGGATTTGGATTTCCTTTACTTGCACAGCCACGTGTGTATGTGAGAGAGAGACGGATAACAGGCAGGAGACAGACACACACAGAGTATTTGTGCAGTATCTTATGAATGAACTGCCTCATCCTTACTGTTTTAACTTGACGCTCTCTGAAGCTTCTCCCTGTCCCCTGTAGCCTTTAGCATAAAGACTGGTGACAGTGGGATGGTCTTTCTAGAATTTTGTTTCCTGAAATGAACTGAGACAGCTAATCTGTTCATCAAGATGAGGAGTGAGGCTGTCTCTTAACTCTATGACTTAGGAACAGTTTTCAATCACACTATCTCCCTAAAAACTGAAATTCATTTCAATTAGACAAATAGGGACCTAATTTTAAATTATTAATACTTGCTACATTTATGTTTCTGCAAAGTCACATTAGGGTCAATATGCTTGAATATATAGAAACTTGTTTTTGAAAAAAGAGATAAATGACATGGTGTTTTTCTCTTTAAGCAAAAACAAAGCAAAGCAAAACAAAAGAAAAAACCTGACCCTGTGAGAGAATTAGACTTTCTCCTAGCTTCGCCCTGTCATTCTAGTCATTTGAAATATTTAGGAGAATAATGAATGCCTGTGTTTTAACACAACTGTGATCTGGTATAGCAGGAAGACATTTTTACATCTCTTAAATAAACAGAAATTTATCCTGTTATGCCATCTGTTTAAAAAATAAAAATTTACTATACGCTACTACTATGAAACTCCACTCATTAGTATTTACATAGTTTTAGATGAAGGCAGTTTCTTAAGGATAAATTATTTTATTACCATCTCACATATGTGTGTGTGTGTATGTGTGTGTGTGTGAAAGAAAGAGCGAGAGCGTGTGTATGTTTACTAATATAAAATGCAGTGCTCTTTCAAAATTGTAATTTTTCTTTATTAGAATCAATTACAAACAATCTTCTCATCTTGGGAAGATAGTGTGTATGTGTGTAGTCACTCAGTCATATAAGACTCTTTGCCATAGAGTGGTAGCCCGCCAAGCTCCTCCATCCATGGAATTCTCTAGGCAAGAATACTGGAGTGGGTTGCCGTTCCCTTCTCCAGGGGATCTTCCTGACCAGGGATGCAGCCTGGGTCTCCTGCATTGCAGGAAGATTCTTTACCATCTGAGCCATCAGGGAAGACAGAACCCTGGGTAATTTGTAGATAAAGGCATCTTTCAATAACATGTCTAGTTCATATATGCAATCAATAGGGAACGTCCATTAGATGTCCGGAAACATTCTAGATCCCCACAGATCTGTGATAGCCTGTTGATACAATTTCCCTGCATCCATGTGGAAAGAGTGCAGAAGAAGGAGCATGTGTACTGGCAAGAGATTTGAGTTAGAATTCTGGCTCTGTTAGTTACTGCTGTAACCTTGAGCAAACTCCTTTAATTTTCTGTTTCCACTGGGATGATGTGGAATTAAATAGGTGGCAATTCAAAGGGTTCATAGAAATATTCGATGTTAGCTGCCTTTCCCCCTCCTTTTATTTTTTTTTTTTCAACTTTCCTGGTGGCTCAGATGGTAAGGTGTCTACCTACAATGCAGGAGACCTGGGTTCTATCCCTGGGTTGGGAAGATCCCCTGGAGAAGGAAATGGCAACCCACTCCAGTACTCTTGCCTGGAAAATTCTGTGGATGGAGGAGCCTGGTAGGCTTCAGTCCATGGGGTCGCAAAGAGTCAGACATGACTGAGCGACTTCACTTTCTTTCACTTTCTCCTTTTTTTCACCTTTTCTTTCTTTTTGCTATTCATTGACTCCAACTACTGAAAACAGTTGAAACCTTCCTGTTAAGCTGCATGTTAGGCTTTGGGGGAGCAAAGGAGGATACTGGGAGCATGATTCTGTGTTAGTCTGAATGATTCTGGCCTGAGTCAAGGGATGGGCTGTCCGCGCCAGGGCCAGACCCATCTTTCCATGGCTGTTTCCTCCTCCTTCCTCTTTTCCCATGTCTGCTTTTTCAGGGATCTGCTAAAATTTGTTGCGTACTGCTAACCAGCTAGCTCTGCCTGCCCTAGTGCTATTATTGCTCCAGGAAGAGGCACTCTGGGGCTAAAATGAGAACTGAAAACACATCAGCCAAAGCCTTAAGGGAGTTAATGGATACAGGGGTGCTGGCCACCTCCAGAAAGTGGACCAGGGTGGGGATGGCGGGGGAAGGTGTGCGGTGGTGAACAGGGTGAGAGTCAGTGACAGTCTGAGATGCTGCCTGCAAGGCTTTACCGTTTCTGGGGCTTCAATTTGTGTTTTCGCTAAACATTGGATGGCTTAATTTGTCAGTGGGTCAGAATCAAAAACACCCAGGACAACCATAGTGCTACCCTGAGAGAACCCAGGGACAAGCTAATTAGGAAGAAAGAGGTGAGATGGAGAAGCGGGTGTATCTGGGGAACTTCAGGAGGTGAAATTCCTGTCTGGGCAGTGGCAGCTCGGAAATCTGCGTCCTAACAGGCCTGTCACAGGTCAAGGACAGCTCGGCGGAACCATCAGAATTAACATTTCACTCTGACATTTATAGAAAAGCTCTGCCCGCATTTTACACTTTGCAACAACAAATGTGGTTTTGTCCGAGCATTTAGTAAACTGTTGCCTAACTTTAAGGGTCGATTTGTAAGATATGCACTTCCTACTCCAAGAGTAAAGTTACATCGTTTGAAATCCTCACCTCCTGTTTGAATCCCAAAATAATTCCATTTGAATGACAATCCCATATTTTGAAATCCACACATCCTATATGAATCCTGCACTTACCCATTTGAATCACAAATGCTTTAAGAATTCAAGAAATCACTACATGGTAGATAACATCTGTTTCAATAACCTCTTCTTCAAAACCTTTTTAATTTTATTTTTTCTTAAAACTCTCTAAATTAAATCAAAGAAAACCATATACTCTGAATACATTAGATTTTTTCCTTAATTAAAACACCACAATTCTGATTTTCTAGTGTTCACTCACCATAAAACAAACTTGAGATTATTTTGTGGGAACAGAAGCTCCTAGAGAACCAACAATTAAAGGAATTATGATATTTTGTAAGCTTTAATGACTTCCTGTTTGCATCACATTGCTACGGGTATTCATATATTAGGATGCACAGCTTCCCCAAATAATTAATTTTGAAATTAAATAAAATACATCAAAAGTTACAATAAGGGTAAAAGAACATTGTCCAGCTGTGCAAATTAGTAACAGCTCTTTAAGAAGCTCTTTAAGAAGACAAAAAAATATGATAGACCAAGTCTGTGTTGCCATTTCTTTGTCTGAATTTCTTGCCCACTTCTCTACATAGAGGCACACACTGGTATGTGCTGAATTCCATCTTTTTAGTATTATCCATTTTTTTTCAAGTCACACTGAGCTAATGTATGAAATGTGCATGCCAAGTTGCTTCAGTTGTGTCCAACTCTTTGCGACCCCATAGACTGTAGCCCACCAGGCTCCTCTGTTCATGGGAATCTTCCAGGCAAGAGTACTGGAGTGGGTTGCCATTTCCTTCGCCAGGGGATCTTCCCGACCCAGGGATCAAACCCATATCTCTTTTGTCGCCTGCACTGGCAGACGGGTTCTTTACCACTAGCGCCACCTGGGAAACCCAATGCATGAAATACTTAAGTGTATTTACAAAGGATTCCGGAGTGGAAGAGTTGAAGAGAAAACAATGCAATGAGATTAGCAGACCATTCTGAAAACAAAACATGGGAACACTGTGATGTTCACCCCCTACCCACTTCCCCTCCCCTCGGGCAGTTGTATTCTCACTTCTTCCTCCACTCAGAGAACAATTTAGATGTGAGCTGGAGTCGCACCTCCACTGTCTCCCCTTTCTCCACAACACAGGCACACATTCAATCCATTACCAATTTTAGCCACTTCTTTTTACAGACTCCCCCAAGCAGACCCCAGGCCACGCCCTGACACTAATGTGGCAAACCTTCCACTCCTGGGCTAGGGGAGGAGGGGTGGGCTGGAGAGAAACAGTATCAACAACAGCCCTTTAAACCTAGAGGCATACCATGCTACCATGCACATATCACCAGTTACATCTTCTCCAGGGCCAGAAGTGTCCTTGCTGCAACTAGACCCGTGGCTCCTGGGAGCTCTGCTTAGCCTGCCTGCAAACACTGCCTTAGCAAGACTGAACTCACCACACATAGCCAAAGAGACTCTTAGGTGCACAAAGGCAGGCTCTTATGCTGCCCCTACTTTGCTCATACTCTCTTCCACCATGACTTGTTGACTTTGGAAGATTTGGGGCTTCCCCTGTTTAAAAATACTAGGAGTCACAACCTTACCTTTTGTGACTTTAAAGATTTACCATTTTCCCATCTACTATATGCAAGCCTTATTGCAATTTATTTTTGATCCAAAATTTTAAGAAGACTGTCTACTTAATTGTATTTGTAGGTCCAGATTCTCCTTGAATGACTGACACATTCTCAATGACAGCCTCATTCTTGGGTGACAATTGGACAGTCTCAAATGACTTTCCCATCTGCTTTGACCATGGTATTCCATTCCTTCTAGCTACTCAAAAATAAGACCAAAAATTCGAATTTGGAACAGGTAGAAAGTTAAGAATTTGCTTAAAGTCTAAACATGTCAGTGATTTGAATAGCTGCTGAAACACTCTAACTTTGACTTTATATATCTCAGCAATAGGAGGCATTTTCTCTTGCATATACAAGACTAGATAATAATTTTTAATACTACATATACCTACCTATTACTGGCAGTTAATGCACTAGTAGTAAAGAACCTGCCTGCCAGTGCAGGAGACATAAGAGACAGGGGTTCAATCCCTGGGTCGAGAAGATCCCCTGGAGGAAGGCACGGCAACACACTCCAGTATTCTTGCCTGAAGAATCTCATGGATAGAGGAGCCTGGCAGGCTATAGTCCACGGGGTCACAAAAAGTCAGACATGACTGAAACGACTTAGCATACATACCTACCTATGACTAGCAATTAATTACTAAATACAGTGTAATAAGATAGAGGGATAAAGAGAAGCAAAATATCAATTTTCACTGGTGTAAAAAGGCTTTCAACATTTTATAGATAATAGAATGCTTTTTAATTAATATGAAGAAATGGACATACCAGTGCCATGCAATAGAAATATAATGGAAGCCACAAATGTGATTTTATATTTTCTAGTAGTCACAGTAAAAAGAAAAAGGTAAAATTATTTTTAAGAATGTATATGTATTTTATGCCTACAATGTGGGAGACTTGGGTTTGATCCTTGGGTTGGGAAGATCCCCTGGAGAAGGGAAAGGCTACCCACTCCAATATTCTGGCCTGGAGAATTCCAAGGACTGTATAGTTCATGGGGTCGCAAAGAGTTGGACACGACTGAGCGACTTTCACTTTCAATGTATTTTACCCAGCATATTTAATATATTGTTTCGTGATAGAATAACTTGGTGTGATCCTATATTTCAAACATAAATCAATATTTACTATCTACCTATCGATCCAAATATCTACCTACCGACCTCCCTTCCTACCTGTCTGTCTGTTTATTTATCTAACTGCAGAAGTCCAGGAATCCAGGTCCTTTAACATGCTGACTGGTGTTGTGGATCCATAAGTATAGGGTAGAATAGAGTTTCACAACCTAGGCACTACTGACATTCCAAAATGTCAATCCAGTAATTCTTTGTTGCGGGGAGCTATCCTATGCATTATAGTATTTTAGCAGTACCTCTCACTTCCACCAACTGAATGCCAGAAGCACCTCTTCCCTATCCCTTCACCAGCCAGGACAACCAAAAATATTTCTGCTGCTGCTGCTGCTAAGTCGCTTCAGTCGTGTCCGACTCTGTGTGACCCCATAGACGGCAGCCCACCAGGCTCCCCCATCCCTGGGATTCTCCAGGCAAGAACACTGGAGTGGGTTGCCATTTCCTTCTCCAATGCATGAAAGTGAAAAGTGAAAGTGAAGTCAGTCGTGTCCGACTCTAGCAACCCCATGGACTGCAGCCTACCAGGCTCCTCCATCCATGGGATTTTCTAGGCAAAAGTACTGGAATGGGGTGCCATCCCCTCACCAGCCCGGACAACCAAAAATATTTCTAGACCTTGTTAAATGTTCTTTGGGTTGTAAAATTCACTCCACTGTCACAAACAACTGAATTATGTGGTGTATAATTCTTCTCATTTGCTCACATCTGATTGTCTAAATAGGTCTGCTTCTTGTATTCCAATGATTAACTGAACTTACATATCCACACTTATTAATTGAATTAATTTAAAGCATTTTAGACCTCTAGGCATTATAATGTATTTCACTGGAGCACAACATGAACCTACACTCATTACTTATAATTAATGCTGCATTGAAAGGAATAATCTCATTAATGTCTGGGCAGCCTTATATCTTTGAGGACCTCATTCCTAATCCCTCTGTTGAAACCATTCCCCAGTCTTTCCCATATGATTGGAAATGACCCCATCCCTCTTGCCTTTGTGCCAACCAGGTCTTTTGCTCACATGTGGTAAAAGGTCTAGCTCCTCTGAAAGTTTTCCTTTCCTCTCCCTAAGCAGCTTCAGTTGTGTCTGGCTCTTTGCGACCCTATGGACTATAGCCCACCAGGCTCCTCTGTCCATAGGATTCTCCAGGCAAGATTACTGGAGTGGGTCGCCATTCCCTCCTCCAACGGATTTTCCCAGCACAGGGCTATAATCCATGTGTAATAAAAAATCTCCAAATCGCCACAGCAAACCTAAGCATTTTGTTTGTATAGTTTCATTTCCATATACATGCTGATTACATGTTAGACTTATTTCTTTCCTCAAAAATTATAAGCTTCTTGAGGTTAAGGACTCCATGAACTAAGGAAACTGTTAGTAACATAATTTCAGCTTGATGGGTGAATAAAAAATTGAATCATTTCTATGCTTGACACTGGAGTGAGGGATGACCAAAATGATGAATACACAGGTTCTACCCTTGCAAAACTCACAGTCTAACAGTGGTTCTCAACCTGAGGGCATTATATACCAGGGTAATTCAGACATTTTTCATTTTCACAACATGAAGGGGGTAGGTGGCTAGTGACATTGAAGTGAGAGAAGTGAAGGACCCAGGACAGAGGCCCGTGACACGGGATTATTTGGCTCTAAAATGTCAATAGTGCTGAGGTTGAGAAACGCTGAAAAGAAAAGGGCAAGTCACCAAACAGTTTAAAACTGATATATGCCATGTCACAGTTAGTGATGGGATGCTGTAAGAGCCTGGAAAAGGAAACCAATGCAGGGCGCATGGCTAAGACATGGAAAGGCTTCTCAGAGGAGACGAGCAAGGCTGGATGTGAGCAGCATACGAGAGCCAAAGGAGACACGCTGGTTACCCCCAGGAAGAAAGTGTGGTGGTAGAGTCAAGACGGAGGGGTGGAGCTCCAAAGAAGCAGACTTTCAAAGGCAAGGCCAGGAAGGAAAACACGCAAAGGGGAGTGACAGAGGAGCCAGGAGGGTGGAAAGCAGGAAGGTGGTTTCCTTCCAAGAGAAATGAGCGCCAGATAGAAGATGGTTTTGAGAAGAGAACCACTGACAATGTGACGTACCTCAGAGTGGCTGAGTGAGATAAACCAGAAAAGTCTCTCTAACATTGGTAAAAAGTCATTGGTAAGTTTAATGAGCAAAATCTCAAGGGAAGGAAGTAGAAGACAGATTATCTTAGGCAGAGAAGTGAATGAGAGGAGAAAGTATGGATTTGTCTCAGGAAGCATGTTTATGATTATTTATAGAAGGGAAAAATTGAAACCAGTCTAACAGTCCGATAAAGAAGGCATTTAAATTGTTACAAATATAATGCAATAATATACAGCCACTAACAGACATGTTTGTGAGGCGTATTTAGGACTATGGAAAAATCGTCACAAAAGTGAAATAAAAAAGATGCAAACCTTTCTGCAGTATGATGCTCCACCCTTTTTTTCTTTTTTATAGGCAGTAAAAAATAAAACTAAAGAAACAAAACAACAGTATAACAGTTGTCATCCCTGGGTGGTGAATATTATGGGTAATTATTATTTTCTTTGAAAATCTTTATTTTCAAAATATTCTAAAATGAGTTTCATTCCTTTTCAAATCAGAGGAAGACGTTTTTTAAGAAGCTTGGGCTGAGAAAGAAGAGAAAGTCTTGACAGAAACTTGAAGAGCATACCGGGAGAGTTAAGGAGTGTGTATGCATGTGTGTGTGTTTGAGTTGGAAGCAAGAAGAGTGTTTTTGTCTGTTGAGGGGAGAGAGGCAGCGCACCTCGAGTTGAAGATCCAGGAGCATGGATGATTGATGGAGCGCGTCCCTGAGGGAGCAGGAGGGGATAGAAGCCAGATCACAGGTGGTGGGATTAGTCTTTGCTAGGAGGAGAGACATCGCCTCAACTGAAAAATGAGGAAAAGAGGTAAGGATGAATGTGGGTGCTGATAAGAATGTAGAGGAGGGGGGCAGGAAGTTGAGGGAGTTGCTGTCTGTTGGCTTCTATTTCCTTTGTGAAGTAGAAGGTGAGGTCATTTGCTGAGTGGGGTCAAGGGTTTATGGAGAATGATGGGGATTTGGAAGGGCTGCTGGGCGTGGGGGGGACAAAAGGGAGGCAAGGGACTTGGGACACACAGACAGATTGACTTGAAAGACCAGCTGAGGCTGAGACTGAGTTTGGAATGAAGGGCGCCTATTTCGGTAACCATATGGCATTCTCTAGCCGCGCTCGGCAACATTCATTTAAAATTAATAAAACAAATAGTGAGGCTGATCAGATGGTTGTAGATGTAAGGGGAGGCCCTGCAGAAACACCATTATTTTGAATGCTTGGCGGGATAAACAATAGAATTTATGCTGGAAATAAAGAGACAGAAATCAAGTCAGAAGAGAGCTGTAGGGAATGGAGGTCACAATGAAACCTACAAATGAAGGAAGGGGAGACAGAGAGTGAGAGAACTTGAATAATAGGAGGTTGGGCTACGAATGGGATGTCAGGAGGTAAGATTTTCGGCATGAAAGATTACTAAGTGGAGTGAGAGTGGAGGTCAGCTGGTGTCTCTGTGGACTCTCCCAGCTACAGTGCTTACTGGACGGTGAAAACAACTCCTACTCAGGTGAAAAGCAGAAATGCATACGCAATCAAACAAAAATTTCGTGTAGATTAAAATTCTCTCTCTCTCCTTTCTCGCTCTGCCCATCTCTCTACACATACACACAGGCGCACACACGTGTGCATACAATTTGAAATATTATTGAGAAACTAGCATAGATGTTAGAACTACACACCAAGCAAAAAGAATACTGGATCTTGTTTCAGTTCCACATGCTTAATTGCTCTATATCATAACAAGTCAATTTCACGTTAGAAAACAATTCTCTCATTGGTAAAATGGGTTAAGGTGGGTTAGATCTATTCAACAAGTTTTGTTTTGTTTTGTTTAAGAATTAGGTAAACATTTAAAAATATAGCTCAGTTTTGGAAATTCCAGATACTATGGTTTAGTTCACATTATATTTCTTGAGCACTACAATATACTTATATCTGTGACTGGAGAATATATGAGGGAGCGAAACAGATGGACTCTTCTCCCTCACAGGTTTAGAAGCAAATGGGGGAATTTAAGGGTTTATCATACACATAACAGGGCACCTGCCTTGTTCTATGATTCTGTTCCTTACCACATCCCAAGACTTATGTCAGGGTCCTGCCAGGGCCTTCCTAGACACAGATGTCTCCTCAGAACTATTAGGGATAAAGGATTTTGGATATTTGTGATCACAGTTTGTTAATGTTTCCTCTTATTTTACTTTTATATCTATTTGATCATTTGAAATCTTGAATGCAAGTTTACAATCTCACTTCTAATCTGCTGTTTTCACATGTCTATACAAACAGGCATGTGCAAAAACATATACAAACACATCAACATGTATATGCATACACACATATACACATACATGTATATTCTTGGAGGAAAAGCTTAATGTATAACTAAGACCTAAAAGAGGTTAGATATTCAGAATATTAACCCATCAGTAGTCAGCATATTGGGTTTCCCTGGTGGTTCCGTGGTAAAGAATCCTCCTCCAACTCAGGATACGCAGGTTTAATCCCTAGGTCAGGAAGATCCCCTGGAAAAGTAAATGGCAACTCACTCCAGTAGTGTTGCCTGGGAAATCCCATGGACAGAGGAGCCTGGTGGGCTACAGTCCGTGGGGTCACAAAAGTCAGACACGACTTAGTGACTAAACCGCCACCACCATCAGTCAGCATGCTAGAGATATTGTCTAAATACATTTATTCATCTGACAGGTGACTAAATTCGTACCTAGGAGTTGAAAGTACATCAAATGCTCTTTGATGAGCTAAGTAAAGTGAAAAATTATAAGGCATGCCTTTAACAAGGAAAGCCACTGAGTTTAATCAGCAACAAAGAGCACAGAGAACAGAGAAAAAAGTCCATGTAGCACATTTTATTGCTGAACTATTCAGTGGTAAAGTTAGCCAGTTATACATATGTAACTACATGTGTTATATATATATTTATTCATATAAATAAGTATGAATTTTAAACTAACAGTTGTAAATAACATTGTTGTTGTTCAGTCACTCAGTCATGTCTGACTGTTTATGATCCCATGGACGCCAGGCTTCCCTGTCCTTCACCATCTCCCAGAGTTCACTCAAACTCATGTCCATTGAATCAGTGATGCCATTCAACCATCTCATCCTCTGTCATGCTCTTCTCCTCCTGCCTCAGTCTTTCCAGGCATCAAGGTCTTTAATGAGTCAGCTCTTCGCATCAAAACATACATTTCACATTTGTATACAAATGAACTTCCTGAAATTATCAGTTTTATTTACTTGTAATTTGATTCATCTCAAAGATATAATAGTTGTTAATATGTTCTGAGTGCCCAGAATGTGCCAAGCACTGTGCTGAATATTTTTAGTGGATCATCTCGTTTTACTGTGACAAACATCTCTATGAAGTAGCTACTATTTTTATTCAAAATTTACAAGTTCAAAAAATGAGACAATTGAGATTTCAAAAAGTTAAGTAAGTTACCTAACATCACACATCTGGTGAGTGATAAACCCAAAGCAGTCTCATTTCAGAGCCCATGCTCTTCATCCCTGCTCCCATCACCCACCCCCAACCAAGTAGGGATCATCTTCCCAATTTATCAAGTTAAGTGGATTCTGTCATCTGAATATTTCATGTATCTGTCGTCATCTTTTCAACCCAGTGCTGCAACCTGGCTCTGACCACATTGAAAAAGATGACTGCCTATCTCTGGTAGTCTGATTCCTTGGGTTCATTTGTAACCCATGTGGCTGCCAGTGGTTACAAATTAGGTCACATTAGCATCAATTACCCACCTTCTGCGGGCTTCCCAGGTGGTAAAGAATCCTCATGCCAATGGAGCTGCAGGAGACATGGGTTCAATCCCTGGGTAGGGAAGATCCCCTGGCGAAGGGACTGGATACCCACTCGAGTATTTTTGCATGAAAAATTCCATGGACAGAAGGGCCTGGCCCACTACAGTCCATGGGATTGCAAAGAGTCAGACAGGACTAAGCAAATGAGCACACATGCACACAGCTTCTGCTTTCATGACAGTTCCCAGCACCGTAATTCTGGGAAGAGCCTGACTCATTGCTTCTCAAGTACTTCTGGGTATTCTTTGAGTAGGTCTCACATTGTTCGGGAATGAGTCTTTGCTCACTTGAGAACCACTAATGCTGCCATGCTTACCACTGTCACCTACACGTTGGTTGACCTCTCAGGCCCTCCCTGGTGGCTCAAGACGATAAAGAATCTGCCTGCAATGCAGGAGACCAGGGTTCTGGTCTGGGGAACATACCCTGGAGAAGGGAATGGCAACCTGCTCCAGTATTCTTGCCTGGAGAACCCCATGGACAGAGGAGCCTGGCAGGCTACAGTCCATGGGGTTGCAAAGAGTCGGACACGATTGACGGACGAACACTTTCACTCTTCACTTTCACTTTCTCATGTCCTCAAAGCTTTATAATCCTCAGAGTGCACAATTGCTCTTCCTTGCCATTAGTCCTCAATGATATCTTCGGTCAGAAAAGAGGACAATGCCCTTCTTCAAACTATGACCCGCTTCGCCACGGAAAGCCCCAAAGAATGGTGTTTGTGCCCTAAATCTCATAGAGAAACAGCCCATTCAGTTTTATCTGAAAGCCTGACCTGGAGCTATAATAACCACCCACTAGGGCCAGACACCAGAGAAGGCAATGGCACCCCACTCTAGTACTCTTGCCTGGAAAATCCCATGGACAAAGGAGCCTGGTAGGCTGCAGTCCATGGGGTCACTAAGAGTTGGACATGCCTGAGCGACTTCACTTTCACTTTCATGCATTGGAGAAGAAAATGGCAACCCACTCCAGTGTTCTTGCCTGGAGAATCCCAGGGACGGGGGAGCCTGGTGGGCTGCCGTCTATGGGGTCTCACAGAGTCAGACACAACTGAAGCGACTTAGCAGCAGCAGCAGCAGCAGCAGCAGCAGCAGCAGGGCCAGACACAGAGAAGACTGGTTTGCGTCTCTCTGTTCCTAATCTTTTCCCATCTTTTCTCTCAGATCTCACCAGAATTCCTCACCAAACAAACACAAAACAAACTCATATCAACCAGTGCCCATGTCCAATGAGTACACGGGACAATGGTGGGTGGAGGCCATGTGGTTTACCCAGTGCCCACTGGTCATGGCTCATCAGTTCAGCCGATGGCCAGTTTTTGAATCCCCATTCAACCAAACAGAAACATTTAAGTCCTCCTTAGACGTAGGTATTATGCTCTTCTGCTGATTAAAATGTATCAGTGAATGCTTATTGTCTTCAGAATGAAGTTAAAATTCCTTAAAATGATTAGCAGTGTTTTTCATTAACCAGACACTTTCAATATTCTCCTCCCTCAGCTGTTGCAACCTCCTAGAACAACCTTACTTCAAAACCCATGTTCTAGGGAAAGACTGGACTATGGCAGGTGGAATCATTTCAGAAAAGGTTAATAGTCCATGGAGCTATTGCAGAATGCCATATTTACCTATTCAGCAAATTTAAAATGATGCCTCTTTCTTTGTCCATTTAAAAATAGAATACTATTATATTTACGAAAAGCAGGATTTTAAACCTCCAGGTACAACTAATAATAAATTTACCATCTAATAATAATGAAAACTGTTTTAACTTTGTGAACAAATAGTAATATTATTCATTTTTTGGCTGAAGAATCAAGCTGATGAAAAATAACACTGGTAAACATTGGGTATTGCAGATTAATCAACATAAATCAAATATAATAAATTTGGTGATAACTAACTATAACTGCATTTAATATCTCACATTTATGCATATTTTAAAGTTTATAATATAAATACAGTTTTTAAGTAGCAATTGTAATACTTTGAATGCTGCTGCTAAGTCGCTTCAGTCATGTCCGACTCTGTGCGGCCCCACAGACAGCAGCCCACCAGGCTCCCCCGTCCCTGGGATTCTCCAGGCAAGAACACAGGAGTGTGTTGCCATTTCCTTCTCCAATGCATGAAAGTGAAAAGTGAAAGTGAAGTCACTCAGTCCTGTCCAACTCTTTGCGACCCCATGGACTGCAGCCTATCAGGCTCCTCTGTCCATGGGATTTTCCAGGCAAGAGTACTGGAGTGGGTTGCCGTTGCCTTCTCTGATAATACTTTGAATATATGTGTATAAATACGTGTTAGTCCCCTAGTCATGTCCAACTCTTTGTGACCCAAAGGACTGTATCCCACCTGGCTCTTCCGTCCATGGAATTCTCCAGGCAAGAGTACTGGAGTGGGTTGCCCTTCCCTTCTCCAGGGGAAGTTCCCCACCCAGGGATAGAACCCTGGTCTCCTGCATTGCAGCCAGATTCTTTACCATCTGAGCCACCAGGGACAACCTGTATAAATATGAATAATCATAATATAATTTTATTTTTTCAGAAATGTAAAATAACTTTTAAATCAAAGAGTTTATTCACATAAGCCAAGAATTTATATTAATGCAGTATACTTTGCCTCTGCTCATTCTATTTAGAACTGATTCCATTAAACTAAAGCCAAATTAACAGGCAAGATTTTAAACTAAATTGTTAACCATTGTCTAATGTTATATTATCCATTTATTCTTTGTAGGTGTTTTAAGGTTCTTTAGCTCATAGTTATAGCTGTATCCCCTTTTGAATTTTAAAAAGGAATCTATTGTTCTGTATTCATAGAAGTAGGAATGGATAAATGCAGATCAATTAGCATTTAAAATGTAGTAAAGTGATACAAATGAAAAAAATCTCAGGGAACAGAGAATCACTGAAGATCTAGAGTAAAAAAAAAAAACTGGGAAAACTTTTTGGAATTGAGAAGCATTATCATTTTGCTTTTAAATTATATGAAAATCATCATTTCTCATATAAACAAAGAAAATCCTTAAAAAAAATTTTTTTAATTGGAGGACAATTGCCTAACAATGTTGTGTTGGTTTCTGTCAAACATCAACATATTCAGCCATAGGTACACATATGTCCCCTCCCTCCTGACCCTCCCTCCCACCTCCCGCTCCACCCCACCCCTCTAGGTTGTCACAGAGCTCCAGGATGAGCTCCTTGTGTTATACAGCAGCTTCCCATTACTATCTGCTTTACATATGGTGATGTTTATAGTTCACGACTACTCTCAGTTCACCCCACCCTCTCCTTCCCCGACTGTGTCCACAAGTCTGTTCTCGGTGTCTGAGTCCTATATTCCTGCCCTGCAAATAAGTTCTTCAGTGCCAATTTTTCTAGATTTCATGTACATGTGTTAATATATGATATTTGTCATATAAACAGAAAATTCTTACACGGGCAATGAGAACATTGTACCCAAGTACTAATTTGTTATTTCAGACTGCAAATAGGTAGGTCTTCTTATATACCATTAGAATGTTATTAACAAGCACTGCCCTACTTATTAATTTCACATTACAAGGTTCAAGAATTAATCCCAAGTAATATCTGATACTGCTGATATGCTCTGGTGAAACTGACCAAACCATGCTAATGTAAGCTGCACCCAACACTGGGGCTTCCTGGATGGCTCAGGTGGTAAAGAATCTGCTTGCAACGTAGGAGATCAGGTTGGACCCCTGGTTGGGAAGATCCCCTGGAGAAGGGAATGGCAACCTGCTCTAGTATTCTTTCTTGGAGAAACCATTGGACAGAGGAGGCTGGCGGGCTTCAGTCCATGGGGTCACAAATGGTCATACATGACTGACCAACTTACACACACACACCCCTAACATTACAGAGTGTTCAGTGTATGCTGGACACCATTATAAAATCTGTACATTTACTCTGAATCCCAGGCTCTTTCTACGAACTTTAGTTTGCTAAGGAAGGTGCTTAAAAATTATCTATCCTGAATAAAATACAGGTTATCATTCTGCTAGAATTATCATTCCAAAATATGGATCTGTCCTTACAAACAAACTCCACTAAGTGCCCAGTCTCCAGGCCTAAATCCTTGGGAGCTTATAACTATTCATTGGCTTGCCATTGCTCTTGGGATTAAGACTCAGCCTTTTTAGATAAAAGGCAGATTCTGCAAGGTCTCACCCCATGGACTCCTTCCGCTTCAGCAGCTCCTCTGATTACTAATGACCATGTGCTTGTGTGCTTAGTTGCTCAATAAGTCTCTTTGCGACCCCAAGGACTGTAGCCCATGAGTTTCCTCTGTCCATGGGGATTCTCCAGGCAAGAATATTGGAGGAGGTTGCCATGCCCTCCTCCAGGGGATCTTACCAACCCAGTGATTAAATCCAGGTATCCTGCATTTTAGGCAGATTCTTTACCGTCTGAGCCGCCACGGAAGCCCATTAATAGCCATGCTGCCTGGTATCTATTCCATGGTATTTACCAGGTACCCCGCCTCCAGGACCACTCTGAACAGGCTGTCCCCTCCTTATGTAGAACAGTCTTCGTTCTCTCTTTGCCCACTTAAAGCCTTCTCACCCTTCATCTTTTGGCACAAATATTCCTGCCTTGGCACTTTTCTTAGCTCTTAAATTAGGACCCTATACTATATTTTATTGGAGAAGGAAATGGCAACCCACTCCAGTATTCTTGCCTGAAGAATAACATAGACAGAGGAGCCTGGCCGGCTACAGTCCATGGGGTCTCAAAGAGCCAGACATCACTGAGGGACTAAGACTTTCCCTTTCAATCACTAGGTTTCATGGGTTTCCCTGGTGGCTCAGTGGTAAAGATTCCACTAGCCAAGCAGGAGGCACAGGTTCGATCCCTAGGTTGGGAAGATCCCCTGCAGAAGGAAATGGCGACCCACTCCAGTATTCTTGCCTGGGAAATCCCATGGACAGAGGAGCCTGGTGGCCTACAGTCCATGGGGTTGGAAAAGAGTTGGATAGGACTTGGCGACTAAACAACAACCACCATCTTTCATAGGCCTTACCTTGTTGCTCTTTTGATTTCTTTGTGCAGAACTTGGATGACTATTTGTCTCCCTGACTAGACTATAAACTCCACAGGGGAGTGACTGTATCTGTTTTGTTCACCACTGTATCTTCTAATATCTGGCACATTGCCTAACAGTCTATCGGTGGTAGACTTCTATTATAGTGGATGAATGAATGAATTAATTCATTAAATTCCACCAAAGTCAAGAAATGATTCAAGAATTTTTTTTTTAATTCCAATATCCTTTTTGTGATATTTGTTTTTAGGTTTGAGGAAATATTTCCAAAGGCATTCCTTTCAAAAATTAGACATCAAATTTGAGGTATACTGTGTTTTATTCATCTTAGCAAATTTACCCTGATTATTGTTAAATGTCTGGCTGTGAAAGAAACAGCAATTTTCAACACTAGCCTACAGTGACAAGTATTTATTCTATTTGAGAGGGTTTTTTACAGAGGATGAGATGACTGGATGGCATCACTGACTCGATGGACCTGAGTCTCAGTGAACTCTGGGAGTTGGTGATGGACAGGGAGGCCTGGCGTGCTGCGATTCATGGGGTCGCAAAGAGTCGGCCACGACTGAGTGACTGATCTGATCTGATCTGAGCTGTGTGCTTCCTTCAACATTTGTCTATTTTAAGCAGAAAACTTTCTGCTTTAAGAGGATGCATGTGGTTAAATGCCAGAAAGAGTACACGTTAAAGAGTATTCCTTCTTCTCTTTCCATTAGCCAAATGTTAGCCAGCCATTTTAGCAGGGAACTGCCACTAACTGGCTTCAGTGATTTGAGATTGGAATACCTTGCCTTTGACCCATGCTTGCTTTGGGAGAAAGAGTGAAATGTACATAAAGCTACACGTTTTCTGGGATTTGACAAGTTTGGTAATTTGCACACAGGTAATTGAATCTTGAGACTGGTGGTGAAATAGGGTGACTCTCTTAATGTTGAGTTCAGTAAGATGCTTTCTTGGGCTGAGAGGTGAGGAAATAAAACTTTAATGCCTGATTCCGCCTGCCCTACTCACTTGAATCAACTTGTGATATGCTTGAATCCAAGGGTTAAAAAAAAAAATCCATTCAGAACATAGTGTTAAAACTGGTTTATTAATAGACACACCTAAAAGTTGTAATTAGTAAGATATTATTTTGGCACTTAATGCATTTTTTTTCTTAGAGCTGTGATTCGCAACATTTTTTTTAAAAATTAAGAACCTCTTTGATGAAAGCTATGGCCATGTCTCCAGAAAATTCACACATGCACATACTCATACAACTTTGCACACAATTTCAGGGGTTTATTTCCGGTAGAATTCTTCCAGAGATTCTAGACTAAGAACACCTATTCAAGATAAATCCATCTAATTCGTGTGTCTTAAGTAGCTATATTTATACTGCTTGTCATCTCTCCTTAAGATTTGTTTTATATCTGGACTCTAAGTATAAAAGGGGAGGAATAAAGAAATTCTCAAGAGATTCATCGTGGTCAAAAGAAACCTCCCTCTGCCTTTTCTTTATCTTCAGGCTATTATTTCTAGAGCAGAGCTCTATTGTTCACGCTGTCCTATTCATTGGCTGCCAACCAGACAGAGGACACTAGTCTAGTCATTGCACAATTTCATCTTCCTCTGGGCTGTTATGTAATTAAAATAATTTCAACCTACTCTCTTGAGCATTTTTTTTTTACAGGCAATTGTAAAAATATAAAAGCTGGAAAGCAAAATAAGAAAAATATAACTTGTTTACTTTTTTATTGTGAAAGATTACTCATTATGAACTAGTTACTTACTTAATTTCAAAATTCAAATGTGTTTTCTTTTGTGCTCTGTAGTAGAGTAAAACCCCCACTGATTTACAATGGCCATTTTCCAAGATTGCTCCAAAGTGGCTGGGTCTTAAACATATCTAAAGCAACCACCCTTCCACAGATATGAATGCATAATACAACCGAATTAGCAGTTTATTTTCTGCTGAAATTCTTCTACCTGAGGATATCTATAGATGCATATGAAGCTATTTATACACTCTGTACACAGGTAGTCACTTTTACCAACTTTCTACTCAGGTGATAAGAAGTGTTAAATAGGTTGGACTTCACAACAGGTCAATGGCAGTATTTGAATAAACCTTTAAGCCCCAATCCAGAATCACGGTTAACTACATACCACATACACTCCCACTGTGTCTGTACATAAACTTTGGTTACACTTGAAATCCCCCTCCCTGATTCTGCTGCTGATGCGATAGCTGAAAGCTTTGTAGCAGTACTTAGCTGCTCTCAGCCCTGCCTTGTGAGTTAGATTGTTATCTATCGACTCCTCAAGATTTGAAAATGAGGATATTATTTAACATGCAAAATTTTACCTTTCCTTCATGCTTTTTTGTATAATTGCTTGCTGGCATGGAATACATACTAGACAAAGACTCTTGTTTGGAAGAAGAACCTCAGAAGAAGGGAGTGGGATTGGTCTGACCTCAGTGGAAGAAACCAGTGAGTACATGGGAACAATGATTCATCTACCTCGAGCCTGACCTCTGCTGCAGGGGCCACCACTTAGCACTGGAAGGAAGGTCGGTAGAGAAATACTGAGCAGCAACCTATTAATCCAGCTTCTGCTGAACAGTGTGCCACTCCTGCATACCAGAATTCAGAAATACTGCCCATTGTCGCAGGAGAGGGGCAATAATAAAGGTCTCATGTATTTTTTTAAAGTCTTCCTATATCTCTTCAAATTTTTCATTAACGAAAAAGGAACTCTATACCTTCCAACTTGTATGTGTAGGTCTATAAACTTTTTTATCACAAGTGATTAAAAATATTTTAGCATGCACTTATATATACATACAAGTGAATACAGAATATTAATGAATTATATAAATATACCACTGCATCAGTGTATTATATATTACAAAGCATACACAAAAATAGAAATTAAGGTGTAGTTAAAAATTAAATAAACATGATTTGTAAATACATGTCATTTTATGAGATAAGGTTTTATACTATGATGAAAAAAGTTATTGAGATAATTCACAGACCACATGGTTGACTCATTTCAGTGTAGAATTCAGTGACTTTTAGTATATTCACACAATTGTGCAAACATCAATACAGTTAATTTTAGAATAGTTTCATCACCCCCCAGTCCCCCCCAACCCCGCAAAGAAACTGTGCCCATTAGCAATAATTTGGCACTGCCCCCTGCCTCCAATCTAGGGACCCAGGAATCTACTCTCTCCATAAATTTGTCTGTTCTGGACATTTACACAAATGAAATTGTACAATACGTGGTCCTCTGTGACTGTCTTCTTTCCCTTAGCATAATGTTTAAAGGTGCATCTACGCTGTAGCATGCATCAGTTCAGTTCAGTCTAGTCGCTCAGTCGTGTCTGACTCTTTGCGACCCCATGAATTGCAGCAC
>NW_011494616.1:1115940-1116541 GCF_000754665.1 Bison bison bison | reverse complement strand
CAGTTCCAGTCCTGTGGCCACTGCTGAGTTTTCCAAATTTGCTGGCATATTGAGTGCAGCACTTTCAGAGCATCATCTTTTAGGATTTGAAATAGCTCCACTGGAATTCCATCACCTCCACTAGGTTTGTTCGTAATGATGCTTTCTAAGGCCCACTTGACTTCACATTCCAGGATGTCTAGCTCTAGGTGAGTGATCACAGTATTTTTTTTTTTTTTCCTTCAAATAGGCAATACAGTATCATTAATTGCAGTCACCATGCCATATAGTAATTATATCCCCGGGACTCATTTATATTATAACTGGAAGTTTATTCCTTTTGACCACCTTTGCCTCCCTGTTGCCAACCACCAACGTCTATTGGTGGCTGGGGCAGAGCTCGCTAGTGACAGGATCCTGAAGGAAAATTACTCCCAGCTGCCGCGCAGGCCACGAAAGAGCTACTGGGAGCCCGGGTAGGGGGATGTGCGCAGTCACAGCAGCACCAGCTCCCGGTTTTATACCACCGTCAGGCAGCCCATCCATATTAGCTGGCACGTTACTTCCGCGCCATCCAGCATAATCTCCGAGGGGGCCTGCAATTCTTCCTGTACTTTTCGTA
>NW_011494616.1:1114769-1115840 GCF_000754665.1 Bison bison bison | reverse complement strand
ATACATGACGCTGGAAAAACCATAGCCTTGACTAGATGGACCTTTGTTGGCAAAGTAATGTCTCTGCTTTTTAATATGCTGTCTAGGTTGGTCATAACTTTCCTTCCAAGGAGTAAGCGTCTTAATTTCATGGCTGCAATCACCATCTGCAGTGATTTTGGAGCCCAGAAAAATAAAGTCTGACACTGTTTCCACTGTTTCCCCATCTATTTGCCACGAAGTGATGGGACCAGATGCCATGATCTTCGTTTTCTGAATGTTGAGCTTTAAGCCAACTTTTTCACTCTCCTCTTTCACTTGCATCAAGAGGCTTTTTAGTTCCTCTTCTCTTTCTGCTTTAAGGGTGGTGTCATCTGCATATCTGAGGTTATTGATATTTCTCCTGGCAGTCTTGATTCCAGCTTGTGCTTCTTCCAGCCCAGCGTTTCTCATGATGTACTCTGCATATAGGTTAAATAAGCAGGGTGATAATATACAGCCTTGACATACTCCTTTCCCTATTTGGAACCAGTCTATTGTTCCATGTCCAGTTCTAACTGTTGCTTCCTGACCTGCATATAGGTTTCTCAAGAGGCAGGTCAGGTGGTCTGGTATTCCCATCTCTTTCAGAATTTTCCACAGTTTATTGTGATCCACACAGTCAAAGGCTTTGGCATAGTCAATAAAGCAGAAATAGATGTTTTTCTGGAACTCTCTTGCTTCTTCCATGATCCAGCGGATGTTGGCAATTTGATCTTTGGTTCCTCTGCCTTTTCTAAAACCAGCTTTAACATCTGGAAGTTCACAGTTCACATATTGGTGAAGCCTGGCTTGGAGGATTTTGAGCATTACTTTGCTAGCCTGTGAGATGAATGCAATTGTGCAGTAGTTTGAGCATTCTTTGGGATTGGAATGAAAACTGACCTTTTCCAGTCCTGTGGCCACTGCTGAGTTTTCCAAATTTGCTGGCATATTGAGTGCAGCACTTTCAGAGCATCATCTTTTAGGATTTGAAATAGCTCCACTGGAATTCCATCACCTCCACTAGGTTTGTTCGTAATGATGCTTTCTAAGGCCCACTTGACTTCACAT
>NW_011494616.1:1093344-1114669 GCF_000754665.1 Bison bison bison | reverse complement strand
GACAAGGAGGCATCCGGAGGGGGAGGTGCCTGCTTAATCCAAAGCGAGAACACCTGTTTGGGGCACGTGAACAAATCTGAGACGCCGAAAGCTGGTCATTAACAAAGGCCTAGCAGAAGGGGAGAAGGAAATGGCACCCCACTCCAGTATTCTTGCCTGGAGAATCTGTCTATGGGGTTACAAGGGTCGGACATGACTTAGCGACTAAACCACCACCAGCAGCCGCAAAAGGAGAGGAAGGATGGGGAATTAAACCTGACTAGTGAAACCTGCAAGGGACTAAGTCAGGGGAACAAGGCGGCTAAAGGTCACAGGTGCGGTGTGATGCGTACCGCGCACTTTAGCGGCGGGGAAGCGGCTCTCTGGCAGTGGCGTCTGCTAGGTGAGAGGGCTGGAAGGTGGGGCAACGAGGGGCATGGAGACCAGGCCGAGTTTTTGCGTGCTTCGGAACAGTATGACAGACTCTCCGGAGAGAAAAGCAGGATTTTGGAAGAAAGGCTCCAAATATGGAAGCAGCACAGGGCTAACAGCCAAAGAAATATTGTATCTTTTAGCAAGATGCAGCGAACCATCATGTCGGGAAGCTTGGCCACGGGAAGCCAGCATTTGAGGATTAAGCTAGAGACCCCGGTGTGAGTACTTTTCTGCCTCTGAAAAGCAGGTGGAGCTGCGGGACCAGCTGCCCGAGGCCGCAAACGTCTGGCCTGCTGGCGGGGCGTCTACTTGGGGGCCTCCGCTTAGCTTTTCGCAGTGAAGCCCGGGCCGAAGCTCGTTCAGGAGGACGTCTGGGTGCTGCTTACACACTGCCATGCAGCCTGGGTCACCCTGGGGGGCAGTGGCCGTAGCCTCCTGCCCCTGGGTCCTGGTCGGCGGCCAGGCTCCCCAGTTTCTCTCCAGGTAGCTCCTCTCTGCGGCGGCCTCCGCCTTTCTACTCCTGGCCTCTGCTCCGAGGTCTGGCCGCCTTCACAGCCAGCCTCCTCCACCCTAGGCTTGCAGCAAGAGTCAAGGCTTCTCAATTTGTATTTTCCAGGCAAGAGACGTTTGTATTCTTCTTTCCCAGTGTCCATAGACCACCCAGTGTTTTAACTTTTTAGAAAAGCCCACAAGTGTGCTCCATGTTGGAAAGACCTGTTACATCCTGGAAAGGGAGGCAGAAGTTTGGGTGCATCCCTCCCGCCCCCCGGGCTCCTGTGCCTCTCTCCAGCCTCTGATGGACTCCTTGAAAAACTTGTCTCCGCATGCTTCCGGAACAGACTGCCCACCTGTCGTGGGGCCTGGCCGGGATGAGGCGCTCTTTGCTTCTTCCTGATCGCCCCGGTGGCCTGCAGGTAGGTTAGAGGTTCTTGCCCGATTCATTTCAAATGCTTCTGGAGACTTGTGTCCGTGTCCTCTTTTCTTTACTGATTCACCAAGTTCTCCAGAACCTAGGACTCACGTCCGCTTCTCCCTAAGGTCTGTTGCATGTTAAGGGTTTGGCTTTAACATTTTATAACAGGCTTTTCTATAGAACACATTTTAACCACCAGCAGACCAGTTATTCTCAGTGGAGCTCCAGGAGGACAGTGGCCCTCTTTGGCCTTGGGGTGGGGAGCTGCTTGCCCTTGTTTGATCTATGACTCTGACATAATACCTAGGCTTGTCTTTTTTCTTTTTTAAGACTTAATTTAAAAAATGTATTCTGGGAGAATATACTTTTTAAGGTTTTATGAGCTTGCATTTAATGCTAAGTTTTCCCTTAAAAATAGCAAATATGATTGTGATTTTGTGAATGGGAGAAAAACAAAAGAAAACAAAAGCCTTTTTATGGCTGGATAGAATTTCATTGCATAGATATGCTGTATTTATCCATTCTTCACTTGATGGGTGTTTGGGTGGTTTCTTTGGGCTGTTGTGAATGGTGCTGATATCAGCACGTATAAATTTTTGTTGGACAACTGGTGTCTGTTGAAGCACAACAGTTTTTACTTATGAGTATATCTGTTTGGGGGAGGATCACTTCTTATTTCTAAGAAGATTTACTTCTGTATTTCCTCTAATAATTTTATAGTTTTAGCTCTTATATCCTGTGATCCATTTGGACATTTTGTGTTTGGTGTGAGGAAGGGGTTCAGATGCATTCTTTTGCTCATAGATTCATAGTTGTCCCAGCTCCATTTGTTGAAAGATTCTACTTTCCCTTTTGAATTTTCTTGGCACCCTTGGTGAAAATCAGTTGGCCATAAATATGAGAGTTTATTTCAGGATTTTCAACTCAATTCCAATTCAAGTCGCTCAGTCATGTCCAACCCTCAGCGACCCCATGGACCGCAGCCCACCAGGCTCCTCCATCCATGGGATTTTCCAGGCAAGAGTACTGGAGTGGGGTGCCATTGCCTAACTGTGTATTAAAGTTTGAAATCAGACTTTCCTTCCTGCCTTTGGATATCTGACAGTTTGTGCTATATGATCCTTGATGCAGGGACTAGGTGTAAATGCTACAGTCTATCCATTTATCCAATATTATTATATCTAATTTGCTTTCTTGTGTTTTTATTTAAAAATTAAATATGAGTAAAAGCTTCTTCACTCGCTGGATTCATGTTTATGCCAAACTTTGGAGATCACTGCTCTCAGGTACCATATTTGTGTTCTGTTCTGCACTATATAAGGTTTTAGCCAAATGTCATCAGCCAGTGGCTCACCCCTACTTCAAGCCCCCAGGTAATATTGAATTACTGGTACATACTCAGTAACATCTCCAGAAGAGTAGATTTTCTCTGAAACTTCATCTCAGTCACCCTGTTCTAACAGTAAATCAATTGTATTATCAGTAGTTAGAAATAATTGTTTCTAAGTGTCTTTATGTTTCTTTAGTTTTTGTTTGCCTATTTAAATTTGTTTCTTCTTCTGTTCCAGAATTGTCATCTCAGGTTTCCAGTTTACATTATTTTGCATGTAAAAGGACAAATTTCTCAGTCCTTTAGGGGTCATTGTTTTCTCATTGAGGTGAACTTAATGATAATATGTTGAAATTCTAAAGACAAAATATACTTGAAATGTACACATTTTATATTATCAGTGCACTGTAGTACAAATTAATTGATATCTTATGAATATATGATCTAGAAGTAAATTAGTGTACTTAGTAAAAAATATATTTTTCATATTTATTTTCTCATCTACTTTTACTTTTTCTTTTTTTCTCACTTTTTTTGTATTTTCCAATAAATCTTTGTTCCTTCCCTAAAACATCTTAGTCTTTCCAATAAAACCAATTTTATGTTATAATAATATTGGTGTTTTATATGTACCCATTTATTAAGCATTTTAAGTTTATTTTTGATGTATTATTAATACAGAGAAAATAATGAAGATTATAATAATGAACATCCAGTTTCAGAGATAAGTAGAAATAATATATATATAAAGTTCAATCTCCTCCCTATTTCATCCCCCTCCCATTTCTTCTTTTCTAAATTTGCTTTTTGTTTTTCCTGTACATTTCTTTATATTTTTATTACACTTACATGATTTAAACAATGTATACTAATTTGTATGTTTTTAAACTTACATAATTGACTTCATATACAGTTTTTGCTTTTTCACTCACCAATTGTACAGTAGGTTTGCTGTCCGTCTTCACTGTTACTGAATATTAGCCCACTGTTCTTTAAGGTGGTTATAACAATCTATTCGTCTACAAGCAGTCTGTGAGTTTCTCTTGCTCTGTATTTTCAATGATGTTTGGTTATCATCAGAGTTTTAAATTTCTGATCAGTCTGATGAGCATAAAGTGGTTATTGTTGTATACATAATGTAGATGTTAAACATTGCTTTATTCTATGTTTTGCAAAGATTTTAATCTAATTTCTGGCTTGTGTTTTTCTGGCTCATAAAAAACAGAAGTATTTGAATTTCTTTCCTCCTATAAGTTTAGAAAGGTATTCTCCATCTTTTTTCATAAAACTTTAAAAATTGTGCATTTTGCATTTCAGTTTTTAATCCACTCTTAGTTCTTTGCATGTAGTGTTAGGTAATTATCTAAATTCATTGTTCCGTTAATGGGTAACCTGTGTCCCCAACATCATTTGTTGATTGACATTCTTTGTTTACCTGCTACTCTGTAGATCATCTCTCTTGTATATGACGAGTTTCTATATACTCATGGGTCTGCTTATAGGCTCTCTATTCTGTTCCATTAATCTGTTTTTGTGCAAATATGTCTTAATAATTTAGCTTTTAGTATGTATAGATATCTAGCTGGATCTGTCTCCCCAACTTGTTCTTTATTTCCAAAACTTGCTGGCTTTTCTCTGCCTTTGTGCTTGTATGCAAAATTTAGGATCATCTGAAACATACCAGAAATTATAAATTCATTTGGGAAAAACTGGTATCGTTATGATAATGATTTTTTCACAGAACATAGTGTATCTTTTCATCTACCTAGTTTACATCTCTGACTAATATGGTTAACATATATGATCTGAATAATATTAGTTCCTCTTTTTTTCAGTAAAATATAATAAATTACTCACCATTTAATCATTTTTTAATGTAAGATTCAGTGGCATCAAGTAAATTCACATTGTTATTCAGCCATCATCCCCATCCGCCTCTAGAATCCTAGAATGTTTTCATCTTCCCAAATTGAAACTGTACCCATTAAACAATAACTCTCTTCTTCCCAGCTCCTGGCAACCACCATCCTGCTTTCTGTCTGTATGGATTTAATTATTCTAGCTAAGAGTCGGCGGAGAAGGCAATGGCACCCCACTCCAGTACTCTTGCCTGGAAAATCCCATGGACGGAGGAGCCTGGAAGGCTGCAGTCCATGGGGTCGAGAAGAGGCGGACACGACTGAGCGACTTCACTTTCACTTTTCACTTTCCTGCATTGGAGAAGGCAGTGGCAACCCACTCCAGTGTTCTTGCCTGGAGAATCGCAGGGATGGGGAAGCCTGGTGGGCTGCCGCCTATGGGGTTACACAGAGTCAGACATGACTGAAGAGATTTAGCAGTGTATTGTATAAGTGAAACTGCACAGTATTTGTCCTATGTAACTGGCTTATTTCTCTTTGCATGATGTATTTAAGGTTTATCCATGTTATAGTATATGTCAGAATTTCTTTCCTCTAAACAAAGTGAAAGTGAAGTTGCTCAGTTGTGTCCAACTCTTTGTGACCCTGTGGACTGTAGCCCACCAGGCTCCTCCGTCCATGGGATTCTCCAGCAAGAATTCTGGAGTAGGTTGCCATTTCCTTCTCCAGGGGATCTTCCTGACCCAGGGATCGAACCCAGGTCTCCCACATTGCAGGCAGATGCTTTAACCTCTGAGCCATCAGGGGAAGCCCTTTCCTCTAAAAGCTGAATATTATTCCATTGTAAATATTAATGCTTTTAAGTTTGTTGACACTTGCTTTATTGTATTGGTCAATTTTGCAATTGTTACGTGTGTGCTTGAAAGAATGTATATTTATTGGCTGCAAATTTCAACATTTCGCAATTCAGTATTTCACCATTTCAGCAAGGAAACCCCACTCATTTTGCTACCATTTGCTATAATCTTCCACGATGTTGATTTTTCTTTGTGCTTCTGCCAATTTACACTTTTTATGTGTGGACCCATGTTACTAGTTTAGAATTGTTTTTCGGTTAATTGAACTTTTGTATTATTTTTTACACCCCTATGTGATCTCTAGTATTTTCCCCATAAAAATCTATTTTGTCTGGTTCTAACATGGTGGCTCAGGGCTTTTACTACTTTTTGTTGTTACTGTTATTATTTTCTCATGTCTTTGTGACTCCAGGGACTAGTAGAGTCCATGGAATTCTCCAGGCCTAGCCTTTCACTTCTCCAGGGGATCTTCCCCACCCAGGGATCAAACCCAGGTCCCTCACATTGCAGGCAGATTCTTTACCAGCTGAGCCACAAGGGAAGTCCAAGAATACTGGAGTCGGTAGCCTATCCCTTCACCAGTGGATCTTCTCAACCCAGGAATCAAACCTGGGTCTCCTGCATTGCAGGTAGATTCTTTACCAACTGAACTACTAGGGAAGCCCCTGTGACTTCATAGAATCTTTAATTTGATCTTGGTCTGCCAGAGAATTTAGCCTTTCTATTTTTGAGATTCAATTTGGCTGTCTTCATGTTTTATTAATAATTGGTAAATTGAGTATTCACATCAACTGTGTTTAGTGATGTGTGGGAATTTGTTTCTAGCATCTTATTTTGTGAATTATATTTGTACAGCCTTTTCAATGCTTCATTTTTTTCTTCCACTTTTTTTAGACTGATTACTTCTAGGTTTTGTCTCTTTCTCAAAAATGTTTGTCTACTTTAGTGTTACACATATTATTTCTATTTATTTAATAGCTACTTTTAAATTATTAACATGCATGTTTAGTTTTTAAAAGTCTAAAGTTAACCAGTATTTCTACACCCATACTGAATAATACAAAGACTTTCAGTTCAGTTCAGTCACTCAGTCGTGTCTGACTCCTTGCGACCCCATGAATTGCAGCACGCCAGGCCTCCCTGTCCATCACCAGCTCCTGAAGTTCACTCAAACTCACGTCTATCCAGTCGGTGATGCCATCCAGCCATCTCATCCTCTGTTGTCCCCTTTTCCTCCTGCCCCCAATCCCTCCCAGCATCAGAGTCTTTTCCAATGAGTCAACTCTTCTCATGAGGTGGCCAACTCCCATGAGGAGTTTCAGCTTTAGCATCATTCCTTCCAAAGAACACCCAGGACTGATCTCCTTTAGAATGGACTGGTTGGATCTCCTTGCAGTCCAAGGGCTGCAAAGACTTTAGAACATGTAAATTCCCACTTGCCCTTGGCATCTTACAAGACAAGCTCTAGGGATATTTATGATTCTAATTCTGTAAAAGCAAGACTTCTTAAATTCAAAACACTGAAAAACAAAAAGAAAATAGAATTTTCTCATCATGCCAAACAAGGAATAACATATAGGCTTTAAATAAAAGTCTTTAAAAACTGAATTTTAGTATTTTTAAAAATTATTTTCCCATGATCTTTTTCTTTTGTTTTTAGGTCATATCTTTTGTTAAACCAACTCAAATATTTAATTTTGATCATTTCAAAGATTAAACTGTAATATATGATTTTTGTATTTGCTTTTCTAAAATGGCATGATGAAATTGATTATAGCAAACAAAGAGCAGTATGTCTGGAAGCAAATGTAACCATCCAGAACAAAGTGAAAACCCAGAAGCCATAAAATAGGTCCCTGAGCAGTGGCAGCAAGAAAGCAAAATAAACCAAACAGAAACAAAATTTAAAAATCACTGCTGTTACCAAAAATTAGAACCTTGAATCTCTTCAACCCAGGGCTTTATCACCTCATAATCTCCATTAGCAAGCCACTCCCAGAGACTCAGCTCTAAGCAAGAACAGCGTGCTTGCCATACAGACTTCTATACGGGGACCCTCTTTCCAAATAGATCGCAGTGTTTATTTACCACAGCTTAGAAAGGCCTAGGCCCTAATGACATTGATGTCTTGCTACATCACTGAAGAATTTATAAAATAGGCACATAATAACTGTTCTGTGAAAGTAATTGGAAGCCTTTATCAGTGATGGGAGACAGGTGATGCTCAGGTATAGTGGCCTTACGCTACTTCATAGAAAAAAGATTGTATAACACATCTCGGTAGCCTGAGAGAATGTCCCTGAATTACAGTTTGGCAAAATAACCAATCAAAACAAAGCTCATAGTTAAATCATCTGAAAGAACCGAAGTCTGTATATGCATAAGAAAAAATCTGAAAATAATACATGTATTTAAAAAAATATTTTAAACAAGAATGCTTTTTGGAGGGATGAGAGCATGTTTATTATTCACTCATTGAGCATGACACATTTTCCAGAGGCACTCAATAGATGAAAGATTGATTTCGATATCAACAGAATTTTTAGTAGCACTCTGTTCTAAACTGTTAGACATTTTATTTTTCTGATGATGCAAGAGAAAAACATGCATTTTTGTCCTTACTTGGAAGTATGGAAAATAGCCATGAACAAAATTATCTCTTGTTAAAAAATGTTTAATGAAACACTTCAGTTTTAGCTATGAAAATGCTATCTCAGTTTTCGGTCTCATAGAGAAGGGAAATTTTCTCTGGGTGAGAAGTAACACGCATCTGAAATCAAAGTGCCTGCTGTTTTGTGATGTTTTGGTCACTAATATGTACCATAATCAGAGAAGGCAATGGCACCCCACTCCAGCACTCCTGCCTGGAAAATCCCATGGACAGAGGAGCCTGGTGGGCTGCAGTCCATGGGGTTGCGAAGAGTCGGACACGACTGAGCCACTTCACTTTCACTTTTCACTTTCATGCATTGGAGAAGGAAATGGCAACCCACTCCAATGTTCTTGCCTGGAGAATCCCAGGGACGGGGGAGCCTGGTGGGCTGCCGTCTATGGGGTCGCACAGAGTCGGACATGACTGAAGCGACTTAGCAGCAGCATGTACCATAATAATCTGTGCCTTACCGGATTGTCAAAATTCATCCTGTACATTAAAAGCTATACTTTATTTGTAAGGGCGTATAATTATAGTCCACACTTTTGAAAATAAATAAATGTTTCTGTTTTATAGTCCTTTTTTGACAGAAAGTTCAAAAATTCTTGACCCATGGCTGCTCTTAGAACCAGTGATTATGAGTCTGTCCTAATGAAGTGTTTGAAAGGCTCAGCTATTTATTTTAAATTAAAATTTGCCATTTTTCTTAATTAAAGTTTTAATATGGGTGATAGGCATAACGTTTGGAAATCACATGAAAGTACAGAGGAAAAAAAAAATAATTCTCAAATCAGTCCCTTCCCTCAGCTCTTGGCTCCATCACTGAGTAACTTCAGAGAATTGTATTAGATAATTCTTATGTCTGTTCTCTATTTTTTTATGTTTCCACTAACCATTCCTTGGCTTTTTATATTATGATTGCTTATAATATGCTTTCTTGTTTTATCCTTATGGTGAGATCTTAGGGATAGCTTAGTATCTCCTTTCTATTCACGTGTTTATTCACCATATATTTATTAACACCTAGTGTATATGTGGAAATACATGAGTCAGTGTGTGAAGCTCACATCCTTATGATACTTACTAATCATGGATAAAGTACTTGAATTTGGGGTGTCAACCCATAAGATCAGGAGCCATGTTTAATTCACTTTCCTGACTATTCACCCCATCATGGGGTCTGTTTCCCATCTGTCATGCATAATAGATATTGGATGAACTCTTATATGTGATGAATACTATTGAACAAGTTTGTTTCTTACTTATATTGCCATTTTCCTAATAGTAGAAGTTGGATAACTAGGATTTTGCTTGCCTGGTTGTGAAGTTCCATACTGAGATGTAACATATGTGTCATGGTTATGAGTTGCTACTGCTGCTGCTGCTGCTGCTAAGTTGCTTCAGTCGTGTCCGACTCTGTGCAACCCCATAGACAGCAGCTCAACAGGCTCCCCCATCCCTGGGATTCTCCAGGCAAGAACATTTCCTGGTTCTTTTTAATCTAAATCATATTCTTCTTTAAAGTTTTCCGTGGTACTCTTTTTCCCATATAGCACTCACATTTATAATTGCATTATACTTAGAAATATTTAGTATCTGTCTCTTCACTAGACGATAAACATTAAAAAGGAGTGGGTTGCCATTTCCTTCTCCAATGCATAAAAGTGAAAGTGAAGTTATGAGTTATCAAATTATTATTCCATTATCTCAAAGGTCCCTGTGAAGTCCAAGTAAAGCAATGAGTATGCTTTACGAAGAAAGAACCAAAGAAGGTGGTGGTGTTTACATGAACTCTTAGAGTACTGAGCTATTCTTTAAGAGAGAAAGTATTTAGTAACTCCAGTGATCTAAAACATGGTTATGTTATTGAAAAAATAGCACGGCCTCTAACTGCCAAGTTTGTGTTACTATTTTTAATGCACAAATACATATTTAGCCTTATAAGAAATATAAGAAAAGACATAAAATGGAGCAGAAAATAAGTTCACAGATGGATTAGATCCAATCTCTGGTTGATCTCTTTTCCCCCTCCCCCGCAAAACATATCTAGATCCTTGGCCCCATTCATCTGGCCAATTCAGTTTATTCTTTACATCTCACATTAAATGTGACTTGCTTAAAGAAAGTTCCCTCAACCTCTAAATCATATTCTTCTTTAAAGTTTTCCGTGGTACTCTTTTTTCCCATATAGCACTCATATTTATAATTGCATTATACTTAGAAATATTTAGTATCTGTCTCCTCACTAGACGATAAACATTAAAAAGGCTCAACACACCAGCAACGTGTCTGGCTCAGGGTATGAGCTCAATAACTAGTTACTGCATGCAGTAACTCTAATACATAAAAGATGATGGCAGGGAAAGAGAGAAATAGAGTGGAGAGGAAAAGCATGTATAACATGTGAGTTTAAAAGGTTTGCGATAAGATTTGACATGGACTTTAGAGGAGGTGAACGGTTGCTGAATGTGAAGCCTCATGGACACACCCAGAGCAGGTGACACAGAAAAGATTGGAAGCACAGACAATCAGGGCCAATATGTCCATTAGACACAGCAGACACTGTGCCCAGAACCCACTATACTCTAAGGTACCCACAAAATATTTTAAATGTTAGTTTTTATCAGAAGAAAAAATAGATATTATAATAATGATTCCAATGTATGCTGATCTTAGCATAAAAGGCAATGTTTAGTATTTTTTATAGAGGAAAGAGCCCATGAAAGAATACAACCCTGAGGATGGTATTTGTTAAACAGTAGGTAGGAATCTGAGCTAGAACCTGAAGAAGGAATAGAAGAGCTAACATTGAGATTCAGATTGGTGTCAGGTCAGGGAGAACCTGGGCTTCCCAGGGGGCACGAGTGGTAAAGAACCCACCTGCCAATGCAGGAGGCGTAAGAGACATGGGTTCGATCCCTGGGTCAGAAAGACCGCCTAGAGGAGGACATGGCAACTCACTCCAGTATTCTTGCCTGGGGAATCCCATGGTCAGAGGAGCCTGGCGGGCTACAGTCCATGGGGTCGTAAAGAGTCAGACATGACTGAAGAGACCGAACACACTGCGTGCAGCGAGAACCTAGATGACAGCCTGGGGAGGCTCTTCAAACTTTGCTTTACCTGCACAGACTTTCTGTCACTTTTTACTTATTAGTAGAGCTTTAGGAAGAGAGTTCTTGCAGGAAAGAATAGGATGGGTTGATTTTTGAATTAGGATAGTTAATCAAAGGCCTTTTGCATTAGTTTGAATTGTACAGTAATAGAAACAGAAGGGGTGGACATTACAAACATCTAGGTATATATGTACCCAGGCACTTTAGATCCTATGCAGAAGAGCTCATTTTCCCATAGAAAACTCCCAAAGACCTAATTGCACATTTGCATGTCCTCTGTAAGTTCCATGAGAGGAGAGACTGTGCCAACCCTACTGCTGTTTCCTTAGGAAATTGCACATGGAGATACTCAAGAAAGCAAGAGATCTAGAGACTTTAGAAGTGTTACGACTGTTGTTAACTAGGACTAGATCTTGGCCAAATCATTCTAAACATCAAAGCACATGCCCAGGGCCTGCTGATGTGACAAATACCTTCCAGTTGATTGATGGTTCAGTTATTTTTCAGAGCAAAACAGAAATAACATCATATACACATCATTACTTAGAGCTTATTTTAAAGTTAATTTTTAATGATTCTTTTTTCCAAATTGGGAAATCTGTCTATGGTCTATAACTAAATATATATTCATATTCATAACACATGTATATACAGCATTAACTCATACAGAGAAAATCACAATGACATAAAGCCATGTAACATGCATTGAATACAGTCGTATTGTAGTTAGACTTGTTAGCATGCTCATTAAATGAATACTTTGGATTCAAAGGATGTGCCCAGCCTTGTACTAGAGGAGCAACCATTCTAACAGGAATGTTAGGCTGGGGATTTACTAAGGAGAGGTGACATCTGCTTCCAGTCTTGAAACCGTGCATGCTTGAAGAAGCAGAAGAGCAGGTAGATTTTTAAAATGCTAGAAATTGGTCTTGTGTTTAGAAGGCTTTGTTAACCTTTTGGAGTATTAGTTTCCTTATCCGTGGCATGAGAGGTGATCATCTTTTGTATCACTGTTGAGCTGCTTTTCATGTCTAATTGGAATATAGAAAAGGCAGGAAACATAAAAATCAATACAAAGGTTATGAATTGCCTGATGCTGAGGAGAGAGGACCTATTTAGGGTGTAATATTGATAGTTAAACTGTAGTTTAATTTAGTTAAGTTAAACAGAGATAGTGCCTGTCTCTGTTTTAGAGATTGTCTTTTTTGGGGGGACAGAGGAATAGGTCCAGTGAATCTTTCAGGAGCTTCCAATTCTGGCTCTTTGATAAGTTGAGATGTATGAAGTATGACAATATTGTTAAATACTGAGATTGTATTTAACATTGTTTAGGAAACAGTTTTTTTTTTATAGTATTGGGATTATATCATCAGCGTATGAAAAAGTCATTCTGTACGATTATACAAAGACTGTCTATGTGTGTGCTAGTCGCTCAGTCACATCCAACTCTTTGTGACCCCATGGAATGCAGCTCACCAGGATCCCCTGTCCATGGGATTTCCCAGGCAAGAATACTGGAGTGGGTCTCCATTCCCTTCCCCAGGGGATCTTCCCAACCCAGTGACTGAACTCAGGTCTTCCGCCTGGAAGGCAGATTCTTTACCATCTGAGCCACTGGGGAAGCCTGTATGAAGACTGAAGGTGGTCAAATATAGGCATTTAATTGGCAACATTTAGGCTCCTGAAAATTTCATTGACAATATTACTTGAAGTGAATTCAGGATAGGGTTTTCAAAATTGAGTCTTGGTGGTGGTTTGAAAACAGTTGAATTGTTCTACCACTTTGCCATTGTAACAGTTCCAGGCTGTATTCAAAACATTGGTATCAAGGTAGGAAATGAGTCCAAGTCGATGTTCCTCTTGAGGTTAAAGGTCTGTTTCTTTCAATCAGTTCAAACTGACAGGCCTCCTGCCATCACCTCCTCCTCAGCCAGGCAGGCAGGCCCTGGCCGTCAGTGTGAAAACATCTGTTGAATGGATTTATTGACTAGATCGTGTTTTTTTTCTCCCTTTCTCTATTTTTTTTTCCTTCACACCGTTTATTATGTCTCTGACCTGATGAACTTAATTTGTTGACATGTCGCTCTCAGTGTCTCCCTGCGTGCTGGCCTCATGTTTCTCTCTTCTGTGCTCTTTTCTTGGCAGCAGTCCTTCTTGGAGCCCCAGCACACACGTGCAGTCTCGGTGCGCCAGGCTCAGCTGGCTCCTGTGGGCATGGAGGGATTAGAGAAAGAGCGTCTGGTCTCCAAGACCCACTCCTCCCCCGCAGCCTCCACGTTACCTCACCCAGCAATGGACCGCCCCCTCCGGCCCGGCTCTGCAACTGGTGAGAATCCCAAAAGACTTTCCCTAATAGGCAGGCTGAATGCACCGTTTTTGCAGGATTAAGCGATTTAAATGCTCAGAATAACTCCAAGGGCAGAACGCTCCGTTTTAACCCAATGCAACCCAAATTTTATGACGTTGTATTGGCCACAAGACAAAGCAGCACATCTGATAAATCTTGGGCTTAGTATTAATAGCCTCATAAATTGTTATCATTCAGGGGCCTGGAAAACACATCAACAGGTGCATGGGTCCCTTCTGGAACCAGAGATCCCCTCAACATTCTTTACCATCTCTTCCTTCCAGTGCTTGTGGCCCCGAGGAAATTTACGATGCTGACTTCACTCAACTCGAAAGAGTGCCCCCTTCCAGTGTGTTTTTCTTGCTGTTGTGTTTGTTTCAGAGTTTTGTCCTGGCTTTTCATACAAATGACTCATAGGAGACAGTGGTGCCAAGGCAAACCTTGTTTAATTCTACATACATCAGTTCCAATTCCATTTATTATGGCACCGATGGGTGGGCTATCTGACCACCCTCTTCCTTTGCCTACAGCTGTGTTTGATATTTCAGAACCTGGCTACAGAAGAAAACAAACCAGATAATTCCAAGGCCAAAGGAAGGTCAGGTCTGGAACACGCGCAAGAAAAGGGCACTATTCTCTCACAAAGGAGCTGTACCATAAATATGCATGTGGATAAATATTCCTTTATGTCTGCTGGACCCCATTCTTGGTCTATGTTCTCAACTGTGGCCCATGAAATGAAAGATATTCTAGCCCTAAGGGCTCAGAACATGGATGCCTCAAGGGGAGAATTCAGATGTACCTTCTGCTAGAGTCTCTCACAGGTTATCTGATTTATTTTTGATTCAATTTTTAGGATTCAGGGTTTGTTTTTGTGGCTTCTGTGACCTCAAGCAACCCTTTGTACTTGGAAAAGTTAAAATACTTTTTCCAAAATCACATTCCCAAGCCTTGATATCATCTTTTATTTAAAAGTCAATGAACGGAACAACCAGGTTATTTAACTTTGACAGACATCTTTGATAAGTATGCTCAGGAGCTACATTTTATAATGTATTACACCACGAGCCAGCATTCCATACTAGGAGCTACAGACTGGATATATCTGGATATATTTCTCTCACCACGTTAGCCACTGTTTCTGATCCCTCTATTTCTTGGACAAACAGACCTGTCCTGGTATCCCAGGCAACCCAGGACTGTAGCCAGGGTCAGCGGAAGCTGCTTGGATCAGTCATGTCTCGTTCAATCCCTGTTCTTAAGAGAATTTTTGCTCATAGTCAGATACATGCTGTAGAGAAATACTTTTTGTAGGTAGTCAGAGCAGTAGCCTTTAAGAATTAGTTATTTCTCAGTTCTTTTTACTGAGAGTGTTTTGTATTCAGCCATAAGCTTTCAGAGACACAGATATCCTATTGTAATGCCAATTACATTCACTCCAAATCATTTCCTTACTTTAAAAGCAAGCTTGATTATCAAGTTTTGTGATGCTGTTTCAATAGTCATGTGTGTGGCTGTCTGCTATTGTAACCCTACTGATAATTTCTTTCCTTGGTTAAGAGAGGTGACCCTTCCCTGACATGTTGTGGTTTCCTCTACTTTTATATGTTCACTCCATATGAATGAAACAAGTTCTCTGAATATTAGAATGATCCTACTAGTTTGAGAAAAACATGTTTTTGCAAATGAACAGGGTTTGTAGGTCTTAAAAGAATCAGGCGAGGGACTTCCCTAGCAGTACAGTGGTTAAGACACTGTGCTTCCACTGCAGGGGGCATGAATTCAATTTCTGGTTAGGGAACTAAGATCCCACATGCCATGCAGCACAGACAAAAATTAGGGGAAAAAATCAGGTGAAAGAGTGGATTGCAAACCAGATAATGCAAGCATGACATAAACATAGCCAAATGCTTCAAACTGAAAACTGGGTCATTTCACATGATTAGTTTCTTTGCCATAATGTCAACACCCTAGTATTTATCAGAAGTTATATTCCAAGCACAAATAGGGAGATCAGGTGGAGTTTATTTTCATGTTTAATGTATGTGATGAGACACGTGCATGTTCACGCATGCTCAGTTGTGTCCCGCTCTTTGTGACCTCAAGGACTGTAGCCCGCCGGGCTCCTCTGTCTGTGGGATTCTCCAGACAGGAATGCTGGAGTGGGTTGCCATGCCCTGCTCCAGGGGATCTTGCAGACACAGGGATCAAACCCACATCTCCTGCATCTCTGGGACTGGCAGTTGGATTCTTTACCACTGAGCTACCTGATGAGGCACATTTCTGGCCTAAATGAGAAGTTATATAAACTTACATTTTAAAAAATACAGAATTTTATACTTAGTAACTTTTCAATTAATTTTAGTTGAATCGACAAATATTAATTTGCAGTATATATACATAATGTGTACATGTAAATCATAAACACTTAGGAATTTACCAGCTCAAATTTGAAAACACTGAAAGTGAAAGTTACTTTGCAATTACTGCTCTGTAAGGATTCACTAAGTGATTCCAAAGTTACATACTTCAGTAGGAAAAAACCTTATTGTCTTATTTACCTTAAGAATGTTGCATCCTGACACTTAAATTCTTAGGATAAAAATACTAAATATTCTTTTAAAAACGTGCAAAGTATGTAATTTATGTGTCTGTTAATAGCTCCTCCACTGTCACTGGGACTAAAAATATATATTTGGTTAGTGACTTTCATTTAGTGCTTTTCCAAATCCAAAGGAAATGAAATGTACTATCTTCACTCTGCTCTTCCAAATATTATTCTGGCTTTAATCCAAACTTAAATTTCCCCTGTAACATGCATACTCTTACAGTCCACATGGTCTCAAAATTCATCTTAGTATTTCTAATGATCTCTTACTTTAGAGGAGAACTCTTAAGGCTTTCACTTGTGATATGTTTGAAAACAAATTTTTTATGTTTTAAGGGCGTTTCTTTTGGCTTTTTAATATCTATTTGTTGTAAATACATCAAAAAATAAAAATAAAATGTAACATTTAAGTCACTTTGAAGTCACATGTTCTTTGAGAATATTTAGCTTTTGTTTCCCAAAGAAAGTTATAAATCTTTACTCAGTGGTTGTTCCAGTAGAAAGTAAGGAAGAGAGAGAGTAGGTTATAAAGTTAAGCAGTTTGCTTAAATTCCTTCTGTAACAGCTATACATTTTGAAACAACTATGAAGTTATTCTGTACTAAACTCACATAATTTTTAAGGCACACCTTTCAAACCTTTACCTTCCATGTAATCCCCAATAGCCAAAGGGATAGTCACACCACCCTAATATTTCTAAAGAACAAAGCAGTGGTCCAAGGGGGAAATGTTGTCTGAGTTTAGTCAGTTGTTGAAGATGAAGTCTCTAGTCTGCTTCCTGTGAGAACTTGAATGGACCAAGAAACAAACTAAGATGGAGCCCCTCCCTGCTGGCCCGATGGAGAGCCTGGCTGAGGATATTTCTGGATGGCCAGGGGATCACTTAGCTTCTGTAGTGCCAAGGAAGAATGTGTGTTGTAGAGCCAGGTTACCACATATTCAAATGCATTTTGTCATTTTGGAATATAAGTAATAATGCATGCATGCTCAGTCACTTCGGTCGTGTTCAACTCTGTGACCCCATGGACTGTAGTCTGCCAGGCTCCACTGTCCATGGGGATTCTTCAGGCAAGATCTGAAGTGGGTTGCCATGCCCTCCTCCAGGGGATCTTCCTGACCCAGGGATCGGACCCATGTCTCTTATGTCTCCTGCATTGGCAGGTGGGTTCTTTATCGCTAGCACCACCTTAGACTCCCCATAAGTAATAATTCAATGTTTATTACATATTGAATTTAAGGAGTACTTTTTTTCATTCTATCTGAAGCCAAGGCATGGTGTTTAGTATGAATTCTGATGGCTAAGGAAAGGGCAATGCCTGTCATTTTCTCTGCCATAGTCTTCCTTTCTGCTCAGCTGTTCCTGAGAGAAATGAGGCTTGGCCATGGCTCCCAACAGGATTTTGAGAGTAGATGATATAATTGTGCTGTGTGTGTGTGCACGCACGCCCAGTTGTGTCTGACTCTTTGCAACACATGAACTGTAGCCCACCAGGCTCCTCTGTCCATGGGATTCTCCAGGCAAGACTACCAGAGTGGGTTGCCATTTCCTCTCCAGGGGATCTTCCTGACCCAGGGATCAAACTTATATCTCTTTTGTCTCCTGCATTGGCAGGTGGATTCTTTGCCAACTGTGCCACTTTGCTAGTTTATGCCAAGTGGAATTCAGTGATACCAAATTTAATAGCAGATAAATTTGGTTGACTTTTAGCTTCCCCATCACCCAGTACCATTTAAGCTCTTCTTTCTCCCAGCACTAGGTTCCTTTACATAATCTGTGAAAATTCTTTTTTTATACCATCAGTTTTTTAGTCAGTGTCTAATGAGAAGTAGAATTGTAGCGTTTGAACTAAAGCAGTGTTTGTGAAAGCCATTACAAATAGTTCAAAGAATTTTTAAGTGGACATTTAGAGGGTGGCACATCACAACGGAAAGTGAAATACATTGGAATGTTTAAGTGTGAGAATAGCAAAAGTGGCCTCTTCCCCTGTCTTTTTGTTTGTTTCTGCTTTTAATGAAGATATGTTCCCAAGTTAGGCAAGCTCTTGTTAATCCCCAGGTTTTAGTTTACAGCTTACTTCCTTCAGGAAGCCTTGTTTGGCCAGCTAAATCCAAATTAAATCAATTATGGTCCCTCGTAACTGGATTTTTTTTCCCTCAAAGATTGTAATTGATTTATTTTGGGGATTGTGTTAAAATGGGCTGTCCGTGTGGGAAGAGATTGTGTTTCCTCTTCTCTCTGACCCCAGCACTTCGGTACCTGACTAGCCCGAGGATCTAGCTCAGTGTGTATGCCTGCTGTACAATAAATGAATATGCAAGTGAAACAAGAGTAAAGAGACGTGAATCACATGCAGCTGTACAAAAAAAGGTTATTTGTATGTTAGATGAAATTTTGAGGTGACATATTTTTTAATTAAAAAATGTTCATTGGAAGCAATTTCGTAAGTCTGGAAAACTGTAAGGGGAGAATCACCTGTTACTCTGTCACCAGAGAAAACCATAAGTAAAATACACATTTATTTCCAGTAATTTTTCCTCTTCTATGTGCCTCTCTCTGACAGTGAAGGAAAGTTATATGTTTGTGTTCATGTCTGCATGCGTGTGTACATCTGTAAATACATACGTGTGTTTGTGTATGCGTGTGTTTATGTGTGTGTTTTAAGACATCTCAGAGTAACTATTGTTACCACCTGCATTAGAATGCAGAGATTAATTTCATTTGGGTAGATAAAAGTTAACTGTCCTCAAATATATGTGCCTGAAATTTCTCCTGAAAAGTTCCTCCAATGTTTGCCTATCTAATTCTCACTGAAGATGATAAGATAGCTATCTTTTTTTTATTTAGGAGACTAAATCAGCTTGGTCACATATATATTGTATTATAAGTTATTTCTTATATAATAACATTTTTAAAATATATATTAATGTATGTTAGTTATATGTATATGTATATATCTTTTTTGAAGAAAAATATTTTGTGGCTTTTTCATACCTGAGAAAGTCATCCTACAACCTTCACACGTTCTTGGACACAGATTTACTAGGACACATTTTTTTTGTCTGGAAATCTGGAAGTGTGGTTAAATGCTCAAGCATTTAATATTCAAAAGGAGAGGTCTAAGTTTAGCAATGAAGAGAAGTCTGGACCATCTTGGTATGTGTTCCTTTGTGGGCAGCCTGTTCATTCTCTTCTGGTGCCTCACAGTATATTTCTTCATCCTACTAATCCAAAATAAAATCATTCTTATGAGCATTTGCAGTTACATACTCATGTACATGTCTCTTTCTATTATGGATAAATGTTTCAGTTATTCCAATTATTCTATGAATCTGATCCCCTCCTTGAGAACAATCACTGTCTATTCGTTGATCTCCATACTTTCTGAACATATCTAAATTTTTATTTAATGGCATTGATCTGGTTTTTTATGAAATTTGAATTCTTCTTTTGTTGCCTCCAAAGTAGACTTTAATTTTGCCACTCTGGTTTTAGTTCTCTTGCCATCCTCGTTTACCTTATGCATCTTTTTCCTCATTAATTTACCTTGGTCTCTCCTTTCAGCTCTTGGTCCTATTTTATAGGACCAATGTCTTCTGACATTTGAGGATTCCCCCAAATTTCTAAAATCTTATTTTGCTTCCTATAGTTGGAAAAGACTCTGATGCTGAGAGGGATTGGGGACAAGAAGAGAAGGGGACAACAGAGGATGAGATGGCTGGATGGCATCACTGACTCGATGGATGTGAGTCTGAGTGAACTCCGGGAGTTGGTGATGGACAGGGAGGCCTGGCATGCTGCGATTCATGGGGTCGCAAAGAGTCGGACACGACTGAGCGACTGATCTGATCTGATCTGATAGTAAATCAAATTCACTGAGCTAAGTAGTAGGAATTATGTTTCCCTTTATATTTCTGTAGCATATTCTCATAGGCCCAGTTTTTGTTTTTTGTTTTTTTTTTCCTCCTCACTCAAACTTAAAAAAGAGTTTTTTGAGGTATAGTTGATTTACAGTGTTATGTTAGTTTATGGTGTAGAGCCAAGTGACTCAGTTATATGTTTTCTGACTTTTTTTTTGTTAGAGTTTATTGTAAGATATGGAATTTTCGTTTTCTCTACTGTACAGCAGGACTTCAGCTGTTTTATATATAGTAATTTGCATCCAATAATCTCAGACTCCTAATTTATCCCTCCTCTTATCTTTCCCCTTTGGTAATGATAAATTTGTTTTCTATGTCTGTGTTTCTGACTGTGTTTCTGTTTTGTAAATAAGTTCATTTGTACCATTTTTAGATTCCACATATAAGTGATACATATGATATTTGTCTTTGTCTGACTTCAGTTAGGGTGACCATCTCTCAGTTCATCCATGTTGCCACAAATGGCATTATTTCCTTCCTATTTTTTATGGCTGGGCAATAATTCTATGGTGTATTTATACACTGTCTGTGTGTGTGTGCTCAGTTGTGTCCCTGACTCTTTGCAGTCCATGGGCTGGCAGCCTGCCAGGCTTCTCTGTCCATGGAATTTTCCAGGCAAGAATTCTGGAGTTGGTTGCCATTTCCTACTCCAGGGGATCTTCCTGACCCAGGGGTTGAACCTGCATCTCTTGCATTTCCTGCATAAGTAGGTCGATTCTTTATCACTGTGCCACCTGGGAAGTCTATATATACAGTTCAGTTCAGTCGCTCAGTCGTGTCCGACTCTTTGTGACCCCATGAATCGCAGCACGCCAGGCCTCCCTGTCCATCACCAACTCCCGGGGTTCACCCAAACTCATGTCCATTGAGTCAGTGATGCCATCCAGCCATCTCATCCTCTGTCGTCCCCTTCTCCTCCTGCCCCCAATCCCTCCCAGCATCAGAGTCTTTTACAACAACTCTTTGCATGAGGTGGCCAAAGTACTGGAGTTTCAGCTTTAGCATCAGTCCTTCCAAAGAACACCCAGAACTGATCTCCTTTAGAATGCACTGGTTGGACCTCCTTGCAGACCAAGGGACTCTCAAGAGTCTTCTCCAACACCACAGTTCAAAAACATCAATTCTTTGGCTCTCAGCTTTCTTCACAGTCCAACTCTCACATCCATACATGACTGGAAAAACCATAGCCTTGACTAGACTGACCTTTGTTGGCAAAGTAATGTCTCTGCTTTTGAATATGCTATCTAGGTTGGTCATAACTTTCTGTCCAAGGAGTAGGCGTCTTTTAATTTCATGGCTGCAGTCACCATCTG
>NW_011494616.1:1090489-1093244 GCF_000754665.1 Bison bison bison | reverse complement strand
TTCCACTGTTTCCCCATCTATTTGCCATGAAGTGATGGGACCAGATGCCATGATCTTCGTTTTCTGAATGTTGAGCTTTAAGCCAACTTTTTCACTCTCCTCTTTCATTTTCATCAAGAGGCTTTTTAGTTCCTCTTCACTTTCTGCCATAAGGGTGATGTCATCTGCATATATATACAGTACATCTTCTTTATCCATTTATCTCTTGATGAACATTTAGATTGCTTCTGTGTCTTGGCGATTGTAAGTAGCACGGCTATGAACACTGGAGTGGGTGCATGCTCAGTCACTCAGTTGTGCCCAACTCTTTGCAACCCCATGGACTGTAGCCCACCAGGCTCCTCTGTCCATGGGACTTCTCAGGCAAGAATACTGGAGTGGGTTGCCATTTCCTTTTCCATTTGGGGTACATATATCTTTTCAAAGTAAAGTTTTATCCAGGTACATGCCTAGGACTGGAATTACTGGATCATATGGTGACTCTACTTTTGTTTTTTTAAGGAATCTCCATACTGTCTTTCATAGTAGCTGCAGCAATTTACATTCTCACTAATAGTATAGTAGATTCTCTTTTCTCTACACCCTCTCCAGGATTTATCGTTTGTAGGCATTTTGATGATGGCCATTCTGACTGATAGAAGGTAATACCTCTCTGTAATTTTGGTTTGCATTTTTTATTAGTTAGTGATGTTGAGAATCTTTTCATATGCCTGTTAGCCATCTGGATGCCTCCTTTATAGAAATGTCTATTTAGGGGTTCAGCCCATTTTTTTAATTGTTTTTTTTGTTGTTGTTATTGAGCTGTATGTATATTTTGGAAATTATTCCCTTGTTGGTTGTATGATATGTAAATATTTTCTGCTAGTCTGTAGGGTGCTTTTTTTTTTAATGGTTTCCCTTGTGTTCACTCATTCTTGAAAGCTTGAATATAGAAACATCTTTGCAGATATTTACCAGCAAATATGTAGTGAATTGTGTTTGACTTCACTTTTTGCCAACTTGCATACCGCCTGAACCTCCTCCTCTGTTATATAGTGAATGGCAACGCCTAATTTAATCCCCAGGTTCTAATAGACTTTCATATAGTGTAGTTGGAAGCTCTGTGGTGAAATTTCTCCCACCCACTTCCTTTTTTTAGCTGCTGATGAAATGATTTACATAAACAAACAGATCTCTAAGTCTAGAAAATGCTCCTTGTGTACTCAGAGGTACAATTTAGCAAGTTTTAAACAATTATTTTTGTATATTTCATTTGCTTGCTGAATAAATCAAGTTTTACACATAATTAAAAATGTCATATCTGGTACTTTAAGTGTTCCTATTAAAAGATATTATAACAAATAATTCAGGTGTTAGAATATAAAGAGTATATTTATGGGGAAAAAATTAGGCAAGATAAACCTTATAAATAGATTAGAACTCTAAACCTTATGGATAGATTTCTCTTATAGATGGAAAGTATAACAGCTGTTCTGGACATGATTTAGAGGTTATTAGAAATGACTCCTGCTTCAAAGTAACTCCTTCTATCCATTTTAGTAATCCTACCAATTGCAATCCATTTTTTTAAAGTTTTTTTTTTTTTTTTAAACTCTTAAGAGGTCATCTTTGACTTCTCAGCCCCCTATATTTTTTATTTCTTTACCTACCATACAGAGTTTTAAACATACATGTCATATAATTGTCTTTGTGAGTGCCTTACCTTTACTGCTAGGTTATAAGTTAAATGTAATAAATTAAAGTTTCTGATACCTGGATCATTGAGAGCATTCAGTGACTGTTTACTGAACCTGCATCCTTTAGGAAAGTTATTCTGTTGTGTGTGTGTGTGTGTGTGTGTGTGTGTCTATATTTATTTACTGTGCTTTAGCTCTTGGTTCCATCCTTTGGCCCTGCGAGATGTTTAGTATGTGTCATTGAGCAAATCCTTGGGAAGGTGTGGAACCTCAGGCACTAACCAGAAAAGCAATATGAAGCTGAATTTTAAGAAGCTGGGATCAGGAGTTTTAGGTTGAAAGATCCTGAACTCAGCTTTCCTAATAGACCAGTGTGGACTCAGCCCCACAGTCATATTAGACTGAGTGGAAACGTAAAGAGATGAATGCTTTCTATAACTAAAGAAACTGTGTGCAATGATTAAGGAAAGGCAAAGAGGCTACACGGTGAGCTTTACATCCTTACCTCATTTAATAAAACTGAAAGCCACAGAAAGCACAAAGTCCAAGCTTATAAAAAGTATCAAAAACTTTTAAGAGATTTTTTTTAAGCAGAAAATAAACAACTAGAGTTTAAAATTCAGGTAAAGGTTTATGTTAAGACTCCTTTGTGTATTTTATTTATTTTCTTAAAACCTAGCTTTAACTCTTTTTTTTAAATTAATTTTATTTTATTTTTAAACCTTATATAATTGTATTAGTTTTGCCAAATGTCAAAATGAATCCACCACAGGTATACATGTGTTCCCCATCCTGAACCCTCCTCCCTCCACATACCATCCCTCTGGGTCGTCCCAGTGCACCAGCCCCAAGCATCCAGCATCGTGCATTGAACCTGGACTGGCATCTCGTTTCATACGTGACTTTTCACATGTTTCAATGCCATTCTCCCAAATCTTCCCACCCTCTCCCTCTCCCACAGAGTCCATAAGCCTGTTCTATACATCAGTGTCTCTTTTGCTGTCTCGTATACAGGGTTATCGTTACCATCTTTCTAAATTCCACATATATGCGTTAGTATACTGTATTGGTGTTTTTCC
>NW_011494616.1:1078809-1090389 GCF_000754665.1 Bison bison bison | reverse complement strand
GGTAAAGGTTTATGTTAAGACTCCTTTGTGTATTTTATTTATTTTCTCAAAACCTAGCTTTAACTCTTGTCCCATTGATTAAGAGACAGGTTGATCTCTGTCTTTAGACAGGCTAAAGGGTCAAAGAAAAGTGGAATTCGATGTGAATCCCAAAGAGAAGAGCAGGCTTGTTCCTCACCCTGTAAGTTTCTGTTTTTGAGGGGAGAAAAGGGAAAAAAAAAGATGAAAGAAATGGAGATGAAGGGTGAGGTTAAGTCTCACCTTGCAGTCTACCTGTTAACTCTTCATTGCTACATCATTAAGGTGAGTAGGTGGAGGTTTTGGGTTCCAGACTTTATTTTCTCTTAAATTCGAATGTCTTTCCAAGAGCTCCTGGACTTTGTATTATAATCTCCAGATACTTGGCAATAATTTTCAGCTACCATAACCTGTTTCATTTTTTTTTTTTGGCAGTGGCTAATGGAGAAATTGTTGTTTTAAGAGAAATGATTACTATGGAGATGAAGTTAGACAGGTCAAGAGATGAAATAGTGAGAAAAATAAGCAACCTAATGATTAGAATCTCTATTCTTAAAGAATATGTTTTCAAAATGAGGGAAATGCTATATTTTATGTTTCCATGTTAATCATTAATATATCTTTTATGCAGTACAAAACTGGTAGAAAATATGTTCAGCAGTTCCTGTTATGTAATAGCAACTCATAAATACTTGATATATCTGAGTTGTGCAGATGTGTCTAATGTATTGTCGTATTGTGAATGTTGCTTTTTATGCCTGCTTACTTTTTTTTTTCCTGCCTTCCTCTTTTCTCTCTTTCAGCTTTATTTTAAAATATTTATTCATCTATTTTTTGTGTAAAATTCCATGTATAAATATAATGAGTATAATAAATGCTTGTGTTAGAGGCACCTACTGGTAGGAAGATAAGATGTCCTTGTGGCTCAGATGGTAAAGAATTTGCCTGCAATGCAGGAGGCCCAGGTTTGATCCCTGGATGGGGAAGATCCCTTGGAGAAGGGAATGGCAACCCACTCCGGTATTCTTGCCTGGAGAATTCCATGGACAGAGGAGCCTGGCGAGCTACAGTCCATGGGGTCACAAAGAATAGGACACAACTGAGTGGCTAACACTTTCACTTCACTTTCACCAGGAAGAAGATAAGGCATGTAATACAAAAGAAATTAGTCTATAAAAACTACCAATGAGGTCCACCAAGTAGGTTCATCAAGAAAGGTTTTTATAATTGATGGAGATATCTGACCTAGTTATCCCATCAATTCATTTATTCATGTTTTTCACTCATTTATTAAAATTACACTTGAGAATCTACTGTTTTCCCAGCATATTTATAGACACTAAGAGTTCAGAGGTAAACAATATAACTCTAGTCTGTGTTGTACAGATAGTAAAGAAAATAACCAATTAACAAGATTATACACCAATTATAGAATTGTACTAAATGTTACAAAGAAGACCTAGAAGATGCTGAGTGACTCATTGGAAAGGACCCTGATGCTGGGAGGGATTGAGGGCAAGAGGAGACAGGGACAATAGAGGATGAGATGGCTGGATGGCATCACCCACTTGATGGACATGAGTTTGGGTAGGCTTCGGGAGTTGGTGGTGGACAGGGAGGCCTGGCGTGCCACAATTCATGGGGTTGCAAAGAGTCTGACATGACTGAGCGACTGAACTGAACCGAGCAATGCTTTATTGAGGAAGTGACATTGAGACAATCTTGAAGAATGAGTAGGTATTAGCTGAGCGAAGGGGGCCAGAAGGCAGAATTTTTGGCATAGATGGAACAGCATGTATGAAGATCCCAAGGCACGTGTGATTTTGAGTCTTTTGAAAACTAGAAGGTAAAGTAAACCTTTGTGGGAGAAATAAAGATCAAGGCAGGGAAGTATGAGATGAAGCTGGAGAGGTGGGGACAGGCGTGTCTGTGCTGCCTGGAGAAATTTGACCTCATCTTTTTTTTTTTTCTTTTTTTTTTTTATGTATTTATTTTTTATTTTTTAACTTTACAATATTGTATTGGTTTTGCCATACATCAACATGAATCTGCCACAGGTATACACGTGTTCCCCATCCTGAACCCTCCTCCCTCCTCCCTCCCCGTACCATCCCTCTGGGTCGTCCCAGTGCACCAGCCCCAAGCATCCAGTATCGTGCATCAAACCTGGACTGGCAACTCGTTTCATATCTTTGAAGTCACCAAAGGACTGAAGCAAAGGTAGCGACTCTTAAGTGGCAAATAGAGTAGAATGAAAGTCAGATAGCCATTACAGGGCTATCTCAGGAGTTCAGATTAAAGATAATAGTACCTTGGATTGTATGGTTTCAGCATTGGAGATAAGAGAGTTAGTATGCATCTTCCAGGGAAAAATAGACATTACTTGTTGGTTTATTGGAGAGTGAGTGTCAAAAGGACAGTAATATTTCTTACATGAGCAGTGGTGGTGATATCCTTCACTGAAATGAGAAACGGTATGTGAAGCTTAAGATTATGAGCTCAAATACGATATTTCTATTTTATGAAAACTAGGAGACATCCAAATGGAGATTTTAGATGGGCGATTTAGATGAGTGTTCAAGTGTATACCGCTCAGGAGGGAGATCAGCCCTGAAGATGAAAATATGAGATTTGGGGGCGTGTGGAGGGATTCTGAAGCCATTTGTATCTTAAGAATCAATATTACATACTTAGAGGACATCATGAGTCAGACAAAGATAAATACTTTATAAACTAAAATCTGTATAGTCAGATCTGGAATCTAAGAAATAAAACAAAGCGAAATGACAGCGTACTCAATTGTGTAGATGCCAGAGGGAAGGCGGCTGGAGAGCTGGGCCAAATAGGTGAAGGGGATTAAAGAGATACAGGCCTCCAGTTGTAAAATAAATAAGCCATGGCGACGTAATAACAAGGTACAAGGGATATAGTAAAAGAACTGTAGTAGGGACTTCCCTGGCGGTCCAGTGGTTAAGACTATGCTTGCACTCTGCGGGGCACAGCTTTGATCCCTGATTGGAGAACTAGGGTCCCACATGCCATGTGGTTTGGTCAAACAAAAAAATTGTAACAGCTTTGTATGGGCACAGATGTTTACTAGACTTACTGTGGTGATCATTTTGCAGTGTATGAAAATGTCAAATCACTATGTAGTACACCTGATTTAATGTAATATTGTATATGTCAGCTATATTTCAATTAATAGAAAGAAGTGGATATTATTTGGACCAGTGAAATAGTTTTTTCTTAGACATAATTTTTGCCACATGGTTTCAAAATACACATGTCATTCTGCATGATTTTAATACACTGAGGGACACATATTTTCCCCTCTTGAATAACATCCTTCTAACACAATAATGTAAGGGGGAATAAAATGCATTAATTGAACCTACTTTATAACACTAATTGCTTGTACTTATCTGTTCTTGAATAGATATTTAGAAAGTTATTATAATGGACTCTTCTGCATTCTATGCCCCCAGAGAATGTATTTTGATGGTAATTTATTGGAATATTTCATTGGTTAAATAATTTCTTACATCAGGCAGTTTTGTAAATAACATGTTTTCCCCCCAAGGAATAGGGTTAAGGGTGGAAATCTTTTTATAATAATTATCATCTAATTTGTTTCTTTAAAGAGCCCTACCTTGTATATACCTAATAGTTCATTTCATCAAATGTGTATGAAATCTTTCACATCAGAGGCTCTGAAACATGAAATGTGTTAATTCATGATAATTTAAATGCAGATTTTATTGTGTCTATGTGATTTCTACTAAAGATATTGCTACTGACTTATTTTTTTTAAGAAACACTTCAAATGTTCCACAATATTTTAAAAACTATCAGTTAAGTTCAGTCGCTCAGTCGTGTCCAACTCTTTGCAACCCCATGAATTGCAGCATGCCAGGCCTCCCTGTCTATCACCAACTCCCGGAGTTTACTCAAACTCACGTCCATCGAGTCGGTGATGCCGTCCAGCCATCTCACTCTCTGTCGTCCCCTTCTTCTCCTGCCCCCAATCCCTCCCAGCATCAGAGTCTTTTCCAATGAGTCAACTCTTTGCATGAGGTGGCCAAAGTACTGGAGTTTCAGCTTTAGCATCATTAAAAACTATAGTATCTGTATTACTTATAGATTGACATAAATTATGAGAGAAGCACAGTAAGCAGAAAAGAAACTCTTTCTGCACAACTTTGAAGGAATTGATAAGCATATGAATAGGCAAGTAGTTGGAAACCCAGTTTGTTACAGATATAACATGACCTAAACTATGGCAAGACTTACTCGTGAAATAAAATCACACTTTAAAGAGCTCATTTTGTGGATTCACTGATAAAATTGAAACCTCTGCTGAATTGAATTATCTGTCTAAAAATACTCCATAGTGATTTAAGATACTGGTAAAATTGCAGTATTGGTTTTTAACCTGCAGTTTCTCAAATATCATCACCTTTTTTACTTTACAGATTTACTTGGTAAGCCTAGGGTCTGATTCTGACTAATTCATGAGTTGACTTTTTTTTGCATATATATCCAGACCCATAGAACTAAATAGTTCTTATGTGCTTCCAGGAAACTTGTGGATATGTATTATTTCTCTGTTTGTACATTTATTTGGAAAAGAATGCCCTTTTTTGAGTAATCATATTGTCATGTAACTTGTGCTCATTACTCATCTTGTGTTGTGTTTTCTTTGTCCTAAAGGAATTGCCTATGATCCTTTGATGCTGAAACACCAGTGCATTTGTGGCAATTCCACCACCCACCCTGAGCATGCTGGACGAATACAGAGCATCTGGTCACGGCTGCAAGAAACTGGGCTGCTAAATAAATGTGAGGTAATCCTGAATTGGCCACACTCTTTTACTTACTTAAATAAATCATGTAAAGAGGCCAGTATTCATTTGGGTAGTTGTAGAAAAATGTTAACTCTGTAGCACCAACACCGTGATTGATGAACCATCATGGACACCAGTAACATATAACCTGACACTGGGCTGGGCACACAGTGGGGACTCAGTCTGCGCTGACGGGCTGAGCAGCTGCCTGATGCGTGTGCCATTACTGTAGTGTTCTGGGTTTTTTTTTTTGTACACACGGAACTCTTCTTGTTTCCAGTAGGTATCGTTTATTGAGTTAATTTTCTGAGAAGCTCTTCACAAACAGTTAGGGGCTGCATAGTTGTTATTTCTTACTGTAAGCAATGCTCTGAACTCATATGTGCCAATGTTGCCTCATGGAAATGGAATAGTTTTAAAAAATAACTGTCTCTTAACAGTTTTAAAAGATTACCAGAAAGAGTCACTTCTTTTTATTGGTGTTTAGATTCATTTCTGTAGATTCTTGTGAGTCTTATGTTTTATTTAGAAAATTCTGGCTTATTGAACCATTTAAAAGATATCAGGTCAGAAAGGCTCCCTTTGTCAAATTTGTAAAATATGTAACAACCAGCAGTTGGTTGATTTAGCTGCTATAAATGTCCATTGTTGCTTAAGATCCAGTAACAGTCTATATTTGAGTCTAAACTTTTTTAAAAGAAAAATATCCTCGATGTGTTATTTTACATTACCTTAGCATTTATGGATCAAAAGCACTTTTTCCTGCATCTATATTATGTTTCAGATGTGTTCTAGGGACTAGAGTTACGGAATTTCACTAGACAAACATGGTCCCTATTCTTATAGTCTGATCAGTTGACATATTACTATTTGGTTCCTACGTATTACTATTTGGTTCCTTTGCCCTTCTCTATAAGAGCCATGAAGGAACTCTAGCTCTCATCAATTTGGGAAACATGAAAGTGGATAATATTTTGACCATAGTTATGTCATGAGGAAACTAATAACACTGAAACCATATTAAATTCACTATTCTTAAAATAGTGAATAGTGATAAAGACAGTCTCTTGCGACTACTTTTGAATTAAATGATTTTAACACCCGAAAATGTGGTCAAGAAAATTCTATTCAAAGCCAATTTACTTTAGAGTGAACCTGTAAAATATTTCAGTGGAAATAAAGATGTCAAAGTCAAGTACACTTGATTCTATTTGATAATGAGTGTTAGTTCTGTATGATCTTTTTTCTCTTCAGAGTGGCAAAAATAACTGACTTTGGAAGATGCAAAGTCATTCATTCATTCAATGTGTTCACTTCTAAGGATAAATTCTTTATTGACTTTTCTCTTTTGGAGATGAACTATGTATCTTGTCTTACAGGGGAATTAAATGGTCATTTTCTTTACATCAAAACACAGATAATGTTGATGGGTCATTAAGCAGTCTCGATATTGTGAATGAATATGCCAGAGTAGTGTATACAGATTTAGTTTCACAAGTTTTATTATATGTTGGTAATAGAATTATCAAATACCCTTCATATTTAGAGTTCTGCTTTTCAGTAAGTGTATCCTTTACCTAGAAACTCAGAAGTGAAACAATTTCAGCTAGATTTATTTTTATGGTTCTTTCTTGAGTGAAAGTCTATGATTCCTATTTTGCCAGTAGCACCCATGTTATGCGGCAGAAAGCTTCATATTCTTTGGTAAATTTTAGAGTTATATCATTGTTTTTGATAATGCAGGTTGGAAGCCAGATCACTCTATTAGAGTCTGCACAATCCGATATGAAGCCGGTGAAGTAAACCATCCAGGAGACTTCTTTGTAGTAGATTGGCCTTATGGGTATTTATTCATGAGAGCGTTCGTGTCTCACCTTTGCATCTATTACAGATGTCTTCTAGCTTGGCAGTCTCTCTGTGCTTTCGTAAGCTGAGGCACTGCTGTGTGCATTTTGTCACTTTCCAGTCTTTGTTATGTGCTGAAGCCGAGCCTCCACCACTCCAGATAAGCAGCGCCCAATCACGGCTTCAGTGTGCTGTTAGGCTGTGGTCTCCTTCAGCCTTTTACCTGAAGGAACACTGTTTATACAAGCAGCAAAGTACAGAAGTAAATGGGATGTAATATGATTCATACTGGTCTTAAAATTTTAGAAGTTTGTTATCTGTTTCTCATCAGTCTTTCTTTTTTTTCCAGTTCCTGGTGCATCACATTCTTTTGGTCTTGTATTATTTGAAACCATGAAGTTCAACTTATACGCAGCACTAACTGATGTGTGTCAGACCCAAGATGAAATACTAGAAGGACCGTGACTCTCTGTGACCCCATGGACTGTACAGTCCATGGAATTCTCCAGGCCAGAATACTGGAGTGGGTAGCCTTTCCCTTTTCCAAGGAATCTTCCCAACCCAGAGATCAAACCCAGGTCTCCTGCATTGCAGGCAGATTCTTTTACCAGCTGAGCTATAAGGGAAGCCCAGAGACTGTATGGTTGACAAAAATGAGTGGGTCTATTCCAGTTCAGTCAGCTAAATAAGTGTCTCTGTAGCAAATAATCAACGGCTTTCCTGAGGTCTCAGTGGTAAAGAATCTGCCTGCCAATGCAGGACATGGGTTCAATCCCTGAGTTCAATCCCTTCCTGGGTCGAGAAGTCCCCCTGGAAGAGGAAGTGGCAACCCATTCCGGTATTCTTGCCTAGGAAATCCTGTGGACAGAGGAGACTGGCAGGCTACAGTCCATGGTGTCCCAAAGAGTCAGATACACCAAGCATGTGGGCACGCAGCATACTAGCAAACAGTCATGCAATTAACAAATAATGTTCTTGAAAGCCCAGATCAGCAGACTGGCTTTTAACGAAGACCAAGCACAAAAGTCGCATCCAAAACTTCAATAATGCAAACAGAAGCCCCTTTTCCTAACGTAGCTGAAGAGCAGTTTGTCAGGGGTTTGCTTTCCAAAGTGATGCGGTTGTTGCGCATGTGTATTTATTTGCTCCTGTGTTATGAAAATATCTGTGACTTGAACTGGTCCAATCCAAAATGTGCAGTGAAATTTCTAAAGCCATTAAGAACCCATCACTAACTTTAAGACACCTAGGAATTTAATATTCCTTTGGCTTGTGTGAATAACTTGAGAAGTATTCAAAGTGGAATTTTAAAAATGATTATTAAGTAAAATAATGTAGCCTATCTCTAGAGACTTTCATGTATAGCAGTAACAAAAGGGATAATACATACAAGCAAAAGAAACGTGACTTATTTTTTCTTCCTCATTGTTTCTATGAGAAGTAGGGGGGAGGGAAAAGGGAACATACAGAGGTTGTTCTAGGCTATTTTAGCTCACTTGGAAACAGTAGAATCTATTTCCTTACCCAGTAGTCTCCCCAGTGACTGCAGCTGAAATAATTGATGCATGTTTGTTGTGGATTTTCTCTTAAAGAGTTTGATTTGACAAGTTAATTATAATATACACATTTTAAAATATATTACTTGCAAAGATGCTAGCCTTTCCCTCTAAATTATTTTGAAAATGTCAATGCTGTGTGCAGGGCAACCCCAAACAGACATACAACAAACCTTTTAGCGATTCAGCAAAACTTATTACACTCGGTTTCTGAAAAGCCAGGAGAAAAGCACACTGTAATTGGCAAGTGGTTGGACCCATGTCTGCATTTTAAGTCGCTTCAGTCATGTCTGACTCTGTGCGACCCCATGGACTGTGGCCCACCAGATTCCTCTGTCCCTGGGATTCTCTAGGCAAGAACACTGGAGTGGGTTGCCATTTCCTCCTCCAGGGGATCTTCCTGACTTAGGGATCGAACCCATGTCTCTTACGTCTCCTGCATTGGTAGGCAAGTTCTTTTACCACTTATGCCACCCCGGAAGCCTGGTTGGATCTGTTGTGGGTACATTATCTGGTTGAAGAGGCAGGAAGTTTCCTGTATTAACAAGCTTCCTAGTTAGTGTTTATGAGGCTTCTAAAGCGATCAAGGCCAATGACAATGTGTTTCTTTTTTTAACATATGTTTGTGTATTTGTCTGCACTGACTCTTAATTGCAGTATGTAGCATCTTTAGTTATGGCACGTGGAAGCTAGTTCTCTGACTAGGGATTAAACCTGGGACCCTTGCATTGAGTGTGTGGAGTCTTAGCCACTAAGCTACCAGGGAAGTCCCAACAATTAGAAGTGTCTTCTAATTAGACGTTACTTATTAACTCCAAGAGAAGTTAGGTTCTATCCTGAGTGTTAATGAATATTTATAGCCCAAGGACATAAGGAGAATCAGGCCTTTCTAAGTTGTCTAGGAGGACTAAGAGGAATTTAAAATCCACATCTATTCCTTGGTTGTGTCTAAATCATGCATTCCTGAGAGTGAAAACTTGTGTCCGGGATGCCAGGGGTTTGAGAACTGGCCCTGGTGTGTAGGTCACTGCTCTCTCCTTAGCAGTGTGCACAAATTCGTCTCTTAGTTGTGAAAAACAAGAACTTAGTTGTCTCAAAAGAGAGAAAGTTTCTTAGATTTTATAGAAAAGGATATAGTAGACTAGAAATATAACACACCAGCTGGGTCAGTATGTTGTTTCTCGGTATCCTGAGAGCAGTTTGCCGTCTTTCAGCATTTTCCTGCCAGGTCTGTGTAGCCACCCGTAGTTATTGGGTGAAATTGACAGAGCTCTGGGGACATAGAGCTGAGCATGAGGAGAATCCTGTGGCTAGCTCAGTGGCATTTGTTGATTGATTTTAGGGATGCTTAAATGTTAGCTTATGTCAGAATCACCTGAGAGAATGTTGAGATACGAATTGTTGGGCTCCAGCCCCAGAGTTTCAGATTCAGCAGGAGTGAGGTGCTACTGGTGTGGTAGTCCAGAATTTGTATTTCTTCATTGTGTCTGTGCAATCCTGATATTGCTGATCTGGGTACCACACTTTGAGAACAGTGATCTATCCCTTCAGCAGTCTTTATCAAGAATTTTCATTTCCCAGGCTCCTGTGTTTGGAGCTGGAGATAGAATACTGAGTAGATAGAACCCATGTCTCAAGGCTGTTACAGTTTGGTGAGATCATCAGACGGTAATCAAATGATCACACAAATAAATATGTCACTGCACACTTTGAAGGGGTTTCGAGTCACTAGTTATATACTGACAGTGATTTTTAAAGACTCGTTGATTGAGCTTTGGGAAGGAATACAAGGAGAAAGGCTGTGGTCAGCTGTCTCTATGATCCTGACAACATCAGAGAGGCCCTTTGAGCAAGAGACAGAGGAGGAAACGTTATATATTGGAGAACAAAGGAGCAAGTATATCAGACCTTAAGATGAGCTTGCCCTCCATCAAGCTGTATTTAAGTTCCTTTGTCAACTAGGGTTATAATTTCACTGGGACAGAAGATAGGGAGTCTCAATTGCTCTGACATACAGAGCAAACACGCTTTCCGAAACCAATGAAGTAGTCAATTTTGCAATTAAACAGTGTACAGGATAGAATAGTTGGCAATCTGAAAACGTTAAGAGAGCTTCTTTATTTTTAAGTGATAGTCTGATCCACAAATCAAACTTATGTATTATTTCATTTATCAAGGTAGAAAATTAATCAGAATGGATTCCTTCAAAGCTATTGTTCAGCATTAGAGTTGACCTTAGTCCTGCCATTAATTATCTGTGTACTTTTGTCAAATCATTTAAACCTCAGTGATCTTTGGTTTTCCCATGGGTGAGATGAGGGTGTTAGGCAGGATATTGGCTAGGATCTCTTCCAGTTCTAATAACACTTGAAACTGGATGGCTGAGAAGTTAATTTGAAACATAGCACTTTCTTTGGTTGAGGGGAGACAAAGTTTTAGTAAACTTTTTGCACGGAATGAAGCAGGGCAAAGACTAAGAGAGTTTTGCCAAGAAAATGCACTGGTCATAACAAACACCCTCTTTCAACAACATAAGAGAAGACTCTACACATGGACATCACCAGATGGTCAACACTGAAACCAGATTGATTATATTCTTTGCAGCCAAAGATGGAGAAGCTCTATACAATCAGCAAAAAAAAGACCAGGAGCTGACTGTGGCTCAGACCATGAACTCCTTATTGCCTGTCAGACTTAAATTGAAGAAAGTAAGGAAAACCACTAGACCATTCGGGTATGACCTGAATCAAATCCCTTATGATTATACAGTGGAAGTGAGCAATAGATTTAAGGGCCTAGATCTGATAGATAGAGTGCCTGATGAGCTATGGAATGAGGTTCGTGACATTGTACAGGAGACAGGGATCAAGACCATCCCATGGAAAAGAAATGCGAAAAAACAAAATGGCTGTCTTGGGAGGCCTTATAAATAGCTGTGAAAAGAAGAGAAGTGAAAAGCAAAGGAGAAAAGGAAAGATATAAACATCTGAATGCAGAGTTCCAAAGAATAGCAAGGAGAGATTAAAAAAAAAAAGGCTTCCTCAGCAATCAATGCAAAGAAATAGAGGAAAACAACAGAATGGGAAAGACTAGAGATCTCTTCAAGAAAATCAGATATACCAAACGAACATTTCATGCAAAGATGGGCTTGATAAAGGACAGAAATGGTATGGACCTAACAGAAGCAGAAGATATTAAGAAGAGATGGCAAGAATACACAGAAGAACTGTACAAAAAAGATCTTCATGACCCAGATAATCACAATGGTGTGATCACTGACCTAGAGCCAGACATCCTGGAATGTGACGTCAAGTGGG
>NW_011494616.1:1077935-1078709 GCF_000754665.1 Bison bison bison | reverse complement strand
AGTGCTGCACTCAATATGCCAGCAAATTTGGAAAACTCAGCAGTGGCCACAGGACTGGAAAAGGTCAGTTTTCATTCCAATCCCAAAGAAAGGCAATGCCAAAGAATGCTCAAACTACCGCACAATTGTACTCATCTCACATGCCAGTAAAGTAATGCTCAAAATTCTCCAAGCCAGGCTTCAGCAATACGTGAACTGTGAAGGTCCAGATGTTCAAGCTGGTTTTAGAAAAGGCAGAGGAACCAGAAATCAAATTGCCAACATCCGCTGGATCATGGAAAAGGCAAGAGAGTTCCAGAAAAACATCTATTTCTGCTTTATTGACTATGCCAAAGCCTTTGACTGTGTGGATCACAATAAACTGGAAAATTCTTCAAGAGATGGGAATACCAGACCACCTGACCTGCCTCTTGAGAAATTTGTATGCAGGTCAAGAAGCAACAGTTAGAACTGGACATGGAACAACAGACTGGTTCCAAATAGGAAAAGGAGTACGTCAAGGCTGTATATTGTCACCCTGCTTATTTAACTTATATGCAGAGTACATCATGAGAAACGCTGGGCTGGAAGAAACATAAGCTGAAATCAAGATTGCTGGGAGAAATATCAATAACCTCAGATATGCAGATGACACCACCCTTATGGCAGAAAGTGAAGAGGAACTAAAAAGCCTCTTGATGAAGGTGAAAGTGGAGAGTGAAAAAGTTGGGTTAAAGCTCAACATTCAGAAAACGAAGATCATGGCATCCGGTCCCATCACTTCATGGGATATAG
>NW_011494616.1:1073630-1077835 GCF_000754665.1 Bison bison bison | reverse complement strand
AGACGCTTACTCCTTGGAAGGAAAGTTATGACCAACCTAGATAGCATATTCAAAAGCAGAGACATTACTTTGCCAACAAAGGTTCGTCTAGTCAAGGCCATGGTTTTTCCTGTGGTCATGTATGGATGTGAGAGTTGGACTGTGAAGAAGGCTGAGCACCGAAGAATTGATGCTTTTGAACTTTGTTGTTGGAGAAGACTCTTTAGAGTCCCTTGGACTGCAAGGAGATCCAATTAGTCCATTCTAAAGGAGATCAGCCCTGGGATTTCTTTGGAAGGAATGATGCTAAAGCTGAAACTCCAGTACTTTGGCCACCTCATGCGAAGAGTTGACTCATTGGAAAAGACTCTGATGCTGGGAGGGACTGGGGGCAAGAGGAGAAGGGGACGACAGAGGATGAGATGGCTGGATGGCATCACTGACTCGATGGACATGAGCCTGAGTGAACTCCGGGAGTTGGTGATGGACAGGGAGGCCTAGTGTGCTGCGATTCATGAGGTCGCAAAGAGTTGGACACGACTGAGCGACTGATCTGATCTGATCTGATCTTGCTTTTAGTTTGTAAGCTATCGTGTAAATTGACTGTGCTTACAGTCCTGATTGGCAGCCAGAGAAAACATGAGTCCTCATTATATTAGATTGCAGTGGTTACATGGCTTTACTTCTTTTGGCATGACGTGGCACTGTTTTTTAAAAATTGAGGTAGTGAGTAGTCCCTCATGCCAATACCATTTAATTTGTTTCCCCTGTTGAATCATTCATACTGAGTTTAGTGATTCTGTTGGAAGTGGAAATCCAAACCAGCAGCTTTCTTGTCACCATAAGAAACAGATCTGGAGAGGTCATTTGGTGTCTTCTTTGGGATTAAGCTCCTTGATTAGGTAGCCAGCTCTCTGGAGCATGTGTGCCCCTGAAGAAAGATGTGCTATTCTGTGCTGAAGCAATTGCAGGGGTTGATCCATCATCTGTTAGAAATGCACTTGCAGTTGTTTTTCCAGAAGTGCTCAGGACTCTCAGCCCCACCAAGCCACCCACAGACATTTGCTTGCTCTCACATTTGTTTTGAGAATAATAACATGTTATAATACTTTTGTTGGATTGCACATTATGTGGAATTTGCATTGCCTCTTTGTGATTCCTATTGAATAACTTCGTTTCGCTTAATTCATAAGTACAAACCATAAACAACATACTGTGCTGAAATGTTTAACTCCTTTATTCAAGTGCCAACACAAAGTAATTACAAAACAATTCTGGGACACAGAACCACGCTACTGTTGCCCCTTCTGGGACTTCTCAGCACTTCTAATGAGAAAAGTGGAGAGCAGGTTTAGTGTAAAATCTTAATATGCCAAGGAGCTCAGGGATAAAGTCTCCAGCACATTTGCCTGCACAATGTGCTTTATACCTTTTGTAAATCACAATAAAGAAATTGAATAGTCTTTTGAGAAACAATTTTGAAATGTGCGTATTTTCTGACTTCAACGTTACAAAGCACTAAACACTGCAAGTTAATGGAAATTCAATTAAACATTTGTTTTATAGAGTAATCTAACTAGATGGCAGCATATAACAGCTTACTGTTTTGTTTAGTTTGAAAAAAAAAATGTGTGTGTATTTGTGTCTTAGAATCTAACCACAAAGCAATAAGAAACTCAAACAGGGAATCTTGTGAATAGTCTAAAGGATAATGGTGGTTATGGAAAGAAGTACATGTGATTTAGATGTGGTGAGTAAACCAAGGTGTCATTACTCTGAGAAATATTTACAGAACCCAGTAGAGTATAGACCCTGGCAGACAAATAACATTAAAAAATACTTGTGCAAACCATAATCAGAATTAAGATGATTTGGAATTTTAATTCTGCAAAAAATGGGGAAGAATTAGTGTGGAAAACAACCAATAAAAGGAAATAATACAGGCTGCCTTCTGAGTCCATTTGGAAAGTGATAAGTATTTTTTTTTTAAACAGGAGCATTAAAATTTATTAGCAAAAACTGACTAGTTACATGGTTTTGAACCATCTAAAAACTGGAGTGCTAAAGTAACAAAATATTTATGGTGACAGATTTATTTCATACATGATTATTGTTTAAAAAAATCAATGCTTTAGTGTAAATCAATAAAATGTTCATACAGTGTTTGAAAAATAATTACAACATAGGAGACTCAGTTGCATAAAAATTGTGAAAATTGAACCAGTTACACTGAGGCATAGCATTCTTTCTTATTTTCTAATGAAAATAAGTGGATATATTTCATAATAATGAAACTAGTGGACATAAAACTGAAAAAAAATACATAGTACATATGCTTCTTACCACCCAGACATTTGTGATTGAATGGGCTTGCTGTTTCTAAAGTACATTTGTAATTGTTCTATGCCATGAAATATTTTTAAATAGATTGTAAAGAGTGAATCAAGCAGTATTACATGGAAGTAGATGGCACTTGTCATTTTGAAAGTCATGTAAACTATTTTTTAACTTCTCAACCTTCTCTCTGCCAACCATTAAGTTTAACTACTCCATAGTCCCAAATGTTGGTTAGTATAAGGTCAGTATAAGGTTAGTATAAGCAAATCTTGAATTTGCTTATAAGCAGGAAGAATGGACAGCTCCCTCTAACATGAGATTCTTGACTTAGGTTGCCCACTAAAATCCCCTGGGTGGCTCTAAGTTCCTAGATGCCCAGGTTGTAACCTGACAGGAGTTAACCAGGAGCTCTGAAGGTATGATCCCAGACATTAATAACCTTTAAATTTATACAGCCGATTTCCAAGGTTCAACCAAGATTAGAAAACAATGTAACATAAGCTTAATGAGGTAGAGACAGAGAAGTGAACAGAGTCGTATATTTGGAGGTGAGAGAGTAACAAAGTAAACATTTGCCTGAGAAACAAAGGTGGCATTAACTCCAAAGCATTATGAACAAAATTAAATTTATAATTGGGAAAAATGTCCATTATTTTGAGGTTATCATGGGATAGGAATATGAGTTCTAAAAAACCTCTTATTTTTCAAATATAATTAAGCATTTTTTAAAATGGACTTCAAGGAATACATGTAGCATCTTTTTGAAAACCTTCATAATGAGATCTCCTCTCTTGCTTCAACCATGGTAATTTATCACTTCAGTTATTATATTTGCTTGCCTGAGGCAAAGCTATACATAAAAATAAAGGATGTTTATTGAATTTTTGTTGTATATGAGGTAATTCACATAGCCATTTTAGGGCTTACCATTTTTACTCACCGTTTTAGGGCTAAAAGTAATTCGGTTAAATCTCTGTATATTTATAAATGAAGAAACAAACCTCCAGAAAGGTAGCTGATAGCAGACTGTGGGCATGTTACGGACACGTGACAGAACCCAGAACTTACGGCTTCTAACTTGAAATTCACTCTATTTTCATATGGCTGACAAGACCAAGAGCCTGTTGGGCTTCCTGCTTGCTTATTGGTAGCCTCCTTCCTACTTCTCATTCTTTTACTCTTCTTCCTTCCCTTGCTTCCCCCTTCCCCCCAATTCTTTCTTCACTTCTTGGTTTGTGGGATCTTAGTTCCCTAACCAGGGGCTGAACCCATGCCCTTGGTAAGTGGAAATGGCAGAGTCCTAACCACGGGACCTTTTCATACTGTTAATGGGGTTCTCAAGGCAAGAATACTGAAGTGGTTTGCCATCCCCTTCTCCGGTGGACCACATTCTGTCAGACCTCTCCACCATGACCTATCCATCTTGGGTGGCCCTACACGGCATGGCTTAGTTTCATTGAGTTAGACAAGGCTGTGGTCCATGTGATCAGATTGGCTAGTTTTCTGTGATTGTGGTTTCAGTGTGTCTGCCCTCTGATGCCCTCTCGCAACACCTACCATCTTACTTGAGTTTCTCTTACCTTGGACGTTGGGTACCTCTTCATGGCTGCTCCAGCAAAGCGCAGCCACTGCTCCTTACCTTGGACAAGGTCGCCCATCTTGACCTTGAACGTGAAGTAGCTCCTCTCAGCCCTCCTGCGCCTGTGCAGCTGCCGCTCCTTGGACGTGGGGTTACTCCTCTCAGCTGCCGCCCCTGACCTTGGGCGTGGGACATGGAACGACAGACTGGTTCCAAATAGGAAAAGGAGTACATCAAGGCTGTATATTGTCATCCTGCTTATTTAGCTTATATGCAGAGTACATCATGAGAAACACTGGGCTGGAAGAAG
>NW_011494616.1:1073137-1073530 GCF_000754665.1 Bison bison bison | reverse complement strand
GACAGGAGAAATATCAATAACCTCAGATATGCAGATGACACCACCCTTATGGCAGAAAGTGAAGAGGAACTCAAAAGCCTCCTGATGAAAGTGAAAGAGGAGAGTGAAAAAGTTGGGTTAAAGCTCAACATTCAGAAAACGAAGATCATGGCATCTGGCCCCATCACTTCATGGGAAATAGATGGGGAAACAGTGGAAACAATGTCTGACTTTATTTTTTGGGGCTCCAAAATCACTGCAGATGGTGACTCTAGCCATGAAATTAAAAGACACTCACTCCTTGGAAGGACAGTTATGACCAACCTGAGAGAGTATATTAAAAAGCAGAGACATTACTTTGCCAACAAAGGTCTGTCTAGTCAAGGCTATGGTTTTCCCAGTGGTCATGTATGG
>NW_011494616.1:1053306-1073037 GCF_000754665.1 Bison bison bison | reverse complement strand
GACCAACCTGAGAGAGTATATTAAAAAGCAGAGACATTACTTTGCCAACAAAGGTCTGTCTAGTCAAGGCTATGGTTTTCCCAGTGGTCATGTATGGATGTGAGAGTTGGACTGTGAAGAAAGCTGAGTGCTGAAGAATCGATGCTTTTGAACTTTGTTGTTGGAGAAGACTCTTTAGAGTCCCTTGGACTGCAAGGAGATCCAACCAGTCCATTCTAAAAGAGACCAGTCCTAGGTGTTCATTGGAAGGACTGATGCTGAAGCTGAAACTCCAATACTTTGGTCACCTCATGCAAAGAGTTGACTCATTGGAAAAGACCCTGATGCTGGGAGGGATTGAGGGCAGGAGGAGAAGGGGACGACAGAGGATGAGATGGCTGGATGGCATCACCAACTCAATGCACATGAGTTTGGGTAGACTCCAGGAGTTGGTGATGGACAGGGAGGTCTGGTGTGCTGCGAGTCATGGGGTCGCAGAGAGTCGGACATGACTGAGCGACTGAACTGAACTGAACTGAACCACGGGACCACTAGGGAATTCCCTAACTCTTCTTTCCCTACTCCTTTTCTCTCTGGATAAAAACTCGAGGAGAACAGGTTATTAGATGATGAGGGAGCTATGGAAGGAGATAACGTATTGGGGGGAGGAGATATAAACTCTTTTTTTGTAACATTTAAAGAAGCAATTGGTTGTAGCATGTGAAATCTCCATTGATAAGCTTGGGCATGAGCAGTGAGATCAGATTTTTTGCTTTGCTTAAGAGAGAAGTATATCCACAATAATGAATAGGTGTGAACTGATTCATTAAATATGAAGTATAGGCTTTGTAACAGAAGGTAACTTTGCCACTCATAAGTCATTTATTATTCTTTTCTTTAAGTCTGCAGCCCTGCAGATCTTTGTAGAATAAGAATGCATCCCTATATTTAGGGACAGTGGATAAAATATTTTCAGAAAATGAGATATATCAATGGAAATTCTTGCCTAATATGTCACTGCTTTGAAAATGATTAAAGAAAATGGGGTCTCCCCCCAGCAGAGGCAGGTACTTTGACTTGTCAAATATAAGTTGGACATTTTCTCTTAGTTTGGAACTGCCACAAAATGAGCCCTTTCATGTCCTCAGTAATACCAAACCAATGCAATCCATCTGTTCTGCTAAATTATTTCTAGTTCCCTAACCAAAGGCACTGCTTTTTCATGCATTTTATCATGATTTTATGCCCTTTATTATATTTTACAAAAGGTTCTGATTCCTCCAGGGCCAATGAGAACTGATTAGGACACTGGCCTCAATCCAGGCTTTGAACACAGGAGGGGAAGGAATAGAACTGTTTCCTTTTCTCCCTGCTCCTTGGCAAAAAAAAAAAAAAAAAGAATCTATACCGTGTGTGCACTCTGTGTGTGGGTGGGTGTGGGTAGACTGCATTTTATCCTGTTGCAACATGACTTTGTAGGTCATGTTCAGAACGTTCCTTCTGTAATCAGGTTGCATTAACAGGCTTTAATTTAGAAAGACCAATTCTTTAGGAAAGAGCCATGGTGTGTTGTGAGACTCAATGATACGGTCATTTTGAACAACATTTGTCAGACTTCAAACCTGAATGTACACTGTCTGGGGGGCTGATCTAATGAAGAAGACCTTAGTCCTCAGGTGCTTAGCACAGAGTAGACACTTAGCACAGGAGTTCCTTTCCTACTCTATAGGAAGAGACTACTTGAGTGCAGGTCACAGAGAATGGAAATAGAGTAATGATAGCCTACATCCTATATCACAGGGTGTCTTTACTAGGAAATAGAAGGGAGAGCTGTAAGTTTCCTTTCTTAGACCCATACTGGCAAGGTATTTAAGATCTATGTTAGGCTCTCTAGTGAGAAATACCTGGATGGATACCCATGTCAACCCGTATATGCACTGAGTGTCCATATACTCAGAATTCTCAAAAATTCTTTTGGTCAGAATCATAGATGACTTTAGGTTGGCATACTGCCAGCTAAATATCTCTGAGAACAGAAATCAGTATCTCCCTACATTATGATTATCAGAGCACTTTATCCTATTTTGTGATTCATTATACTCTTGACCTTTGGCTCAAGAGCACATCATGAGAGAAAGCTGAAGGAATAAAGGGTACACAGGAAATTGAAAATATGGGAAGGGATTAAATGGGACAGTCTATATTTAAGCATAAACACATCACTTAATAAATTACTGATGATGATACCAGAAAATGAAAACCGTTGGAGACTTCAGTTTGAAAGGAAAAGTAGAATGTGATGAATTTAAGATATCTGATGATAGTGAGGCAAAACGAACTACTCCAGGAGGTACTCAGTCTTAAGGAAAAAGGAGAGCTGCTGCTATTTCAGCACTTTTAGCTTAGTCATTCACGGAGTTCCCATAGCAGTGCCTCTTAGAGATATAAATCTTAGAACGTGTTTTCTCCAGATCCTTTCTCCAGGTAGAAGCCGTTTTTCATATGGAATTTGTTTCTACTGCCTTCTTTCTGTAGAAACATGTACACCTTGTTTGTGGGTCTTATTCTCCAGTGGGCATAGAAGCAGAAAGGATTGTAAAGAATTAGTGCTTATAACTTGGGACTTCCCTGGTGGTCCAGTGGTTAAGATTCCATGCTTCCACTGAAAGAGGCAAGAATTCAATCCCTGTTGGGGAACTAAGATCCCACATGCCACAGGAGGGAAAAAAAAAATCTAGAACAATCAACAACAACAAAAAAGAATTGCTATTTATATATAGTGTAGGATTTTTTAAAAAACACATTCTGTAGTAATAAAATGAGCCAGTGTAAAATATTTCCTAGGAGTCAAAAAGAAGTATAGAGAGGAAGGAGAAAGAAATCAGAGGGAAAACTTGTGCCCTTTATTACATTTTAGTGATGAAGGGGAGACTAGGGTATAAACCAGGGAGGAATACTCTTAGAGTAAGTGGACTACCAGGAGATCCAACCAGTCCATCCTAAAGGAAATCAATCCTGAATATTCATTGGAAGGACTGACGCTGAAGCTGAAACTCCAATACTTTGGCCACATGATGTGAAGAACCGACTCATGGGAAAAGATCCTGATGCTGGGAAAGACTGAAGGTGGGAGGAGAAGGGGACGACAGAGGATGAGATGGTTGGATGGCATCACCAATGTGATGGACATGAGATTGAATAGGCTCTGGGAGTTGGTGATGGGCAGAGAAGCCTGGCGTGCTGCAGTCCTTGGAGTCGCAAAGAGTTGGATGCGACTGAACTGACTGACTGAAGCAGGCTGGGCCAGATGCTCTGCCCTTACTGTTAGTTAACTGATATTCCACAAGGGAATGACTGAGGTGCAGCAGGTGTCCTCTTAAGATTTATCAGCACTTGAGCTACTGTCAATAATTGAATCTTGTTAGCAGATTATTTTTCAAGTTTGCGATTGAGCGTTCAGCCTAGTGGGGTTGTGGGAGAATGAGAAGGGAGTTAGGAGATGCATGGAATGTATGGTATGTGAATATATATGACTAGTTTGTGAAAACATAGAGCTGCACTTATTGCTCATGGTATTTAACATTATACCAGAGGCAAAAATTTGTTGTAGAGTAGAAAAATGTCTTTATGGGAAAGGGGATGGAGCTTTATGATAGTAGTCCAAATGTGGGTCTGATTGTTAGCTAGAGCCGGCTTTGTTTAAGATATGGATGTCTGACCGTATCAGCGTGTAGATGTTAGTGGCTATGGATTTCATAGACTCATAGAAATGAGAGCGGGAAGCCCTGTTATTTCATGGTGTTCATTATTCTGCCAGACTGGGACTGGTTGCCACAGTCTGGTTTCAGTGTGCTGCTCGTTCCAATTTTAGGTGACTCAGACCATGGAGTTACCACTGCTTATCTTGGGGGATTTTCCACCAGCTGAAATCTCACATTTAAAATGTTTCCCTTTAATAGAGACTCTGAACTTTCCTTTTCTCATTACTTGTCATTCTGTTTCTTTGATTGCTCTGGTCTTCCAGAAACATTTCCAAATGTGATTTTACCAGCGAGCCATCTAGGTCAGTAACGTTTGTTTATTGATGAGAGCAGTGGCTGACCAGATGGCCATCATAAATTTGCCCTAGTCTTCAGCATTACCTGCCTGGTTTAATTTCAGCATTTAAACCTACCTGGGAATAATGTCTCCAGAGCATATTTTTTATTTTTCTAGCAATGTAAATGGGGTGTCAAGTAGAGGGAACTTCAGTGCTTTGGCAATGAAAATGCCGTAAGCATTTGTTTGTTTATTCAGCACATAATGGCGCAGTGTCAAGAAGGGTCTGTTTTACATCATTCCTATTAGCTTCCTGTTACCCCTCAAGTCCCCTGCTATTCCTCTCGCACTGAAATGATGCTTTATTTTCAGTGACAAGCACCACTAGCCAATAAACTTCTAGGAAGTATCAATGTATCAAGGTTCTTTTCCCTGAACCTTTCGCCCCCTTGGAGAATCAGACAGCAGCAGCATTACCTGAAACTAGGGAGACTGAGTGTGGAATTTTCTTGGTCCTGAGAGCAGTTGTTGTCACCTGATGATTTTACGTCAACTGGTAATTCATGGTCAGGAACATGAGAAGACAGCATTCCCTGGACAGGCTGTCTTCGAATTTTACTGTAGTTCTCTGCTAATATATTGCCTTACAAGTGTCTTGTTGGGATACATATTTTAAATAAAATATTAACACTCTCTGGGTAATTTTAGGAAGTATAGCAATTTAAAAAATAAGGCTAATTAACTTCATACACCAGCACAGTGTTTACTGGTTTAAAAGATTTGTCAACTGAGAAATGCGACCAGGAAGAGCGCTTTGTCCATTGACTGAGACTTAACTTAGGTGCAGTTTTGTCTATGTTGAAGAATCATTCTTTGTTAGCTAAGTTGCAAGTTTCTGCCTAACATGGATGTAGAAATATTGATTGAGCATAGAGTATCTCAAATTATCTCTGATTAAGAGTTATTGTTTTTGTTCAATTTCCATTCTGTCACAGACTAAGGCTTCTATAAAATACATTCAAAATGAGATACTACAATAATGAAATAAAAATTGAAGACATGCATGATTGTATCTGATTCAACAGACATTTAAAATACTCTGTCAGGGGTTGCTATAAAATTTTCTCCATATTTACTCCCAAGGCTATGTAGACCTCCTCACAGACCATTCTGTTCCTGAACTGTGATCAATTCCCATGTTATATATTTTGAATGATATCGGTCTAGATGAACACTGCTGTGAGGCGCACACACATGACATGATCAGCGTATGGGGAATAATCAAATATACTAATGTATTGGTATTTATGTTCTTTTAAGAAACAGTAAGGAATCTGTTTCAACAGCTTCTTTGGGTGAGTGTAAAGTAAGAATCTAATGAATTTACTTCTCAGCTAAGCAGTAGTTCCTGTTTTTAACTACATACTTTTACAAAGGAGTTAACTATTATTACCAAATTTTTATTAACTATTAACTTTTTATAGATATCTTTTTATGCCAAAGAAGAATATGTTTTATGTCAGTTGCCCATTTAGGCTTAAGCAATCCATGGGATCTGAACTTTGTATACACTCATTTTTCATGTATTATTATGGTCCTTTGTTACGCAAATCAATGCCTCATTGCTCCATGATGAAACTCAGCCCATTATTAATCATCTTAAATGTGACTTGGGGTCTTATTTTCTCCTAAATGTTGTCAGTGAAGTACGGTAGACTTCTGCTGTTTTCTTTCAGCGAATTCAAGGTCGAAAAGCCAGCCTGGAGGAAATACAGCTTGTTCATTCCGAACATCACTCACTGTTGTATGGCACCAACCCCCTGGACGGACAGAAGCTGGACCCCAGGACACTCCTAGGTCTGTATGGGCCTCCATTCTACTGAGAACAGCACATTCCAGCACTGTCATTAGTCAGCACTGCTGTCAGTTCAGAATACTTGGCAAGCAGTGTGATAAGGAGCTCTCCCAACAGCAGTGCTCTGTGGAACGAGCCGCTTACAATCTAGCCAATGTAGATTAAGAAAATCCTACTTTAGGAAAAATGGCAGTGCAGGTTTTATGATGTTGATTTTTATTTGAATAGCATTTGTGTCACCGTGTTATGGCTGTTGGGAGTAAATGCATTGTGAAGTTTGTTTACATTTTTAATCTAAATTTTTTTTTTCACATTTTTCTGTGAATTTATCTTCACCTTTCAAATTTATTTTGTGTCTTTCAGTTCTTTTCTTCTGTGACAACACACACAGGGCACAATATAACTTATTTTAAATGAAAAACTCCATATTACTATACATAGAACCCTGTATTTTATATAGTAAGGTTGCATTTTAAATCTTAATAGACTCTATGTAGTACATGTTTTAGTTATGGAATCAAATAGTAGTTGGCAGAAGTAGAAAACTAATAAAGCTCATCTTTATGATTTTTCCAAACTTTATTATCAGATTTTGAAGTCAAATTTACGTTTCACTGCTTTATATAAACTTTGTATGAGTGATAGAATCAACAGTATTGAAGAAAGTTCATGACAGAAACATTTTAGCTGAAACAATTCTGTTAATTAAGTTTATTAATAATCTTTTATAATAGAATAATAATGCATGACATGGTGATGTATGCCCAAAAGATTATGTTTTAACTAAAAATACATTTTAGGACTTTTTCTTAAAAGTCCCTTTCTTTCCAGTAAACCTGTTATGTCAGTTCCAAATTATTGGACTCTTTTACCCAATTCAGTATTACTTTGAGATGATTCTGTGTTAATTGGTCCTAAACAATTTGAAAGCAAGTGGATGACCTGTAGTAGGCATCTTAGAAAGCAATTATGAGAGGAAATTAACAGTCATCAATTTTAACATTAAAAATCTACCCTTTTAAAACAAGTGGCAGGCATCCCTAAATTTATGAAGTAAGCGTATACAGTTGTGTGTGTGTGTGTGTGCATTTATGTGCATGCCGGGTGGGGAGAAATTGACAGAAGACACAGGAAGATTACTCAGTTTTTAGAAAACATTATGAAAATTTGATGAAAGTTTGTATAGTAGAATTAAATTTATGTGTACCTGTGGCAGATTCATTTTGATATATGCCAAAACCAATACAATATGTAAAGTTAAAAAAAATAAAATTTAAAAAATAAACATATATTAACATAAAGCAAGTGAGTCCATTTAGATATTTACACTCTGTGTGTTATTTTTCTTTTTTCTGTTGCTGGAGTCAGTCTCTGCACATGGTGATTTTTACATAAAGCAATTTTTGCTGTGTATATTGTGCAATAAATTTCCTTATTTTAGCATGAATTAATAATTCCACCCAGTTTACCAAAATGATGAAGTAAATCAGACCATAACTTGCACAGTCTTCCGTGGTTGAAATACTCATGCATTTTAAGGATAAGAAACTATGTTCATTTTTATTATTTGTTAATTTAGTTAGGAGGAAACAAGTAGAAAACTTTCCCCATTTCTTTTTTTTTTTTATAACTATATCTCAAACTTTGGATTTAATTAAGATAAATTTACATGTAGGTGTTTCAGAGATGTTCCACGATAACCATATTCCACATATTAAGAGAAAGGCTGTATTTGTAAAAGATATGAAGTTTGAACTTTGGCAGCTTTGAACTGTTCTACTTATAAAACATGGCAATACCACTTTTTAATTTTTTTAATGAAATTTGACACTTTTGGGAAAAGCTGATTTTCTCAAAACATGCGTATCATTTAAAGATTTGAATATTTAAAAATGAATTCCACTGTGTAATTTAGAACTTGGATAATAGTCCTTTTCAAATATATATGCGATAAAAGCACCAACTATCAATTTATTTTTTTTACAGTTTTGTATAAATAATTTGGCCATTTATCTCATTAGTTTTGAATATTCAGTGTGAAATAAAATTCATACAGTAGATGACTTCAGAGTTAACTGTAGATAACACACGTGGAGTTCCATGGGCAGCTCTCAGGGATCCGTGCAATAGTGTCAGCCTTGTGTGCAGGCTACAGGGGTAAAAGGAAACAAGGATGTTGTATTGCTTGGTCTTGATGTCTAGCGCTAAATTCAAATTTGATGATGCTTCTGAACTACATCAGTCTCTCCCATCAATTCAGAAACAACTTCTTCAATTCAGGGTCTAAATTTAAAATCTTGTTCTTTTAAATGTTTAACGTCTCGTATTTTTTCGTTCTTTATGAAATTTGAATTCTTGGGGCTTTTTTTTTTTATTTATATCTCAAAGAGCAGATTGAAGCTGCCATGTATAAATGTGTAGAAATTCATAGCCATCAAGATATTTTCTCTTTATCCCTTTCTTTTACTCCCACACTTCCTCTTCTTCCTCTAATCCCTCCCACCACAGATGGTGCGGGAGGGTTTGTCAGTGTACACACACACAGTTTAATTGATACTACTACTTTCGACAGTTCTGGTGTTAGGAGAAAGGATTTACATAAAAATTCACTATGACCAGATTCATCAGTCTCTGTATCATGAAAGACATCGATAACGTATAAAATCATTAGATTTGAAAATGGGCACCATTTATCTCTTTAAATACTCTAGACCCTGTAAGATGACACTTTTAAAACATTCTCTCCAATCCTGTCTGGTGAGAGGTTTTCCTTAGCATTAATTTTCCTGTCATTCTCACTACCAGTTTTCATTATCTTGTGGCTAACTGGAGCTCAGTCCATGGATAAGGTGATGTAACGTTATTAAAAAATAAATCAAGTCAACTCAATGAAATAGGCTTTTCTTATACACTATTAAGTTTAAACTATTGATTAATTTGGTTGTTTAGTATTATTTAAATAGTGCTGAAGTAGATTCTCAAGTATTATTTGTCTTCTATATTTACTTAGAGTTTAATGAAACTGGAGCCTATTATACAGAGTGAAGTAAGCCAGAAAGAAAAACACCAATACAGTATACTAATGCATATATATGGAATTTAGAAAGATGGTAACAATAACCCTGTATACGAGACAGCAAAAGAGACACTGATGTATAGAACAGTCTTTTGGTCTCTGTGGGAGAGGGAGAGGGTGGGATGATTTGGGAGAATGGCATTGAATCATGTCTAATATCGTATATGAAATGAGTCGCCAGTCCAGGTTCGATGCACGATACTGGATGCTTGGGGCTGGTGCACTGGGACGACCCAGAGGGAGGGTAGGGGAGGGAGGAGGGAGGAGGGTTCAGGATGGGGAACACATGTATACCTGTGGTGGATTCATTTTGATATATGGCAAAACCAATACAATATTGTAAAGTTAAAAAATAAAAAAAAAGAAAATCTAATTTACATTAAAAAAAAATTACTTTATTCCATTGTAATATTACCTTTAGCCTTTTCACTGACTATGGAAGGAGTTGTTCAGACATTAAAATATACATTATTTTTTATTTAAATTTCACATATGAATACATCCTTGCAAAATATTCACTGATACAGAATTATCTTTGTTATGAGGAACAACTTAAGAAAACTTTTTACCATGCCCCAAGCTATCCATAAAAATGCTTATGTATCTTTTACTGATATCAGTATTCCAGTTTTAATATTTCTTCATGATTTGGGTATTTTTTTTCTGTTGACTTTTTGTCTTTTTTCCTTATATGTATATATATAAAATGAGATATCTTACTTTTTCATTTGCACTTAGACATTTCTTTATAGTTTTCCATCTGTTAACAATTGTATTTGAAAACTTAACTTATACAGTTTATTGTTTTCAAAATAAATTTTCTTCTGTGACAGCAGAATCTAGACTTTTACTGACATGACACATAAGATTCATCACAAACCTATTTTCAATTTTTATTATTTATTTCATTGATCATCAACAATTAGGATAAGTGAAATGGAGATTTGTACCTGGTTCTACCACTGATCTCCTCAGTGACCCATATGAATCACTTCAGAAATAGTTAACTATGATATAGAGATGCCCGCTTGCCTTTCCTTTAGTTACTTTGTAAGACACAAGTCTTGGAGCTTTAGGAGTGGTAATTTGGTTTTCTCCATACATGTAGTAGATAATATAGAAAAACAAAGTGCTCGTAAACAAAAATGATTAAAATATGAAATCTCAATTTCAAGAGATAGTCATAAGTAAGATTTTGACATTTACTTTAGATCCCGAAAAGGTTATCCTCTTTATGGTTCTGTGACTTATTTGTTTAAAATAGTGTGAATAATGGAGAGGCTTATCATATACTTGGCCTCAGCTATATCTGAAATGTTTAGAATTTAAGGATAAGTCTGTATACTTAGATAAAAATTTTCGTATTTGGAGCATGTGAAAAATGAGAGTGTATTTCATAAACATTGTGGCTCAGAGCATCACGTTAGTGGGATACACTTAAGGAATGGCTGCGTTATATATGATAAGGTATAAATAAAAAAGATATTGTGATATAAATTGTGTAGGGCAGTTGAAAAAAAAATCTTGAGAATTAAATTTCATAGGTATGTGTTTGTTCATGTGGGGCAATAAACTCTACAGGTAATAATATATGTATATATATATATATATGTATATGTATCAATTTGCTTTGAGTTCTTAACAATCTAAAGTTTGATCAGTTTCCCTCTGAGTCAAATGATAAATACCATGTGACATAATATTATGTATTAATAAAACCCCCAGATTTTAAAAACTATAATTATATGCAAATTTATATATTTTTCATGTCTTTTTACTATGTAGGTGACTCCTCTCAAAAGTTTTTTTCTTCATTACCATGTGGTGGACTTGGGGTAAGTATCAGTTTACTGGTTTAAAAACTTTTTTTATTATAGTTGATGCCCAATGTGGTGTTACTTTCAGGTGTACAGTAAAGTAAATCAGTTATACATATACATATAGCCACTTTTCTTAGATGTTTTCCCATATAGGTCATTACAAAATATTGAATAGAGTTCCCTATGCTGTATAGTAGGTTCTTGTTACCTGTTTTATATATAGTAGTGTGTATCTGTCAATGTGCATATCCCAGTTTATTACCCTCCTTTTTCCTTTGGTAACCATAAGTTTGTGTTCTACATCTTTGACTTTCTGTTTTATAAATAAGCTTATTTGTACCATTTTCTTTTTAGATTCCATATATATACGATGTCATATGATTTGTGTCTTTGTCTGGCTCACTTCACTCAGTACAACAAGCTTTAGGTCCATTCATGTTGCTGCAGATGACATTACCTCCTTGTTTTTATAGCCGAGGAATAGTCCATTGTGAGGCTTCCCTGGTGGCTCAGTAGGAAGGAATCCACCTGCCAATGCGGGAGACGAGGGTTTGATCCCTGGCTCAGGAATATCCCCTGGAGAAGGAAATGGCAACCCACTCCAGTATTCTTGCCTGGGAAATCCCAGGGACAGAGGAGCCTAGCTGGCTACAGTCCATGGGGTTGCAAAAGAGTCAGACAAGGCTAAGCTACTAAACAACAACAGTAGTCCATTGTATATATGTACTGTGTTTTTTAAAATCCATTCCTCTGTTGATGGACATGTAAGTTGCTTCCATGTCTGGGATATTGTAAATAGTGCTGCAGTGAACATTAGAGTGCATGTATCTTTAAGAATAATGGTTGTACCAATTTACATTCCCACCAGTGGTACACTTGGTTCCCTTTTCTCCGCTCCTCTCCAGCACTTATTGTTTGTAGATCTTTTTGATGATAGCCATTCTGACCGGTGTGAGGGAATACCTCATTGTAGTTTGATTTGCATTTCTCTAAAAATTAACAATGTTGAAAATCTTTCCACGTGCTTTTTGGCCATCGGTATGTCTTCTTTGGAGAAATGTCTATTTAGGTGTTCTGCCCATTTTTTGATTGGATTGTTTTTGTTTTTTTTTTAAATATAGAGCTGCATGAGCTATTTTGGAAAGTAATCCCTGTTGCTTTTGCTTTGTTTGCTATTATTTTGTGCCATTTTAGGGCTGTTTGTTTTGTTTATGGTATCCTTTGCTGTGCAAAAGCTGTTAAATTTAATTAGATACCATTTGTTTAATTTTGTTTTTATTTTCATTACCTTAGGAGGTGGATCAAAAAAGATGTGTTGTAATTTATGTCAGAAAGTATTCTGCCTATGTTTTCCTTTAAGACTTTTATAGTATCCAGCCTTACATTTAGGTCTTCAATCCACTTTGAGTTTATTTTTGTGTTTGGTGTTAGCTGCTGCTGCTGCTGCTAAGTCACATCAGTCGTGTCCAACTCTGTGCAACCCCATAGACGGCAGCCCACCAGGCTCCGCCGTCCCTGGGATTCTCCAGGCAAGAACACTGGAGTGGGTTGCCATTTCCTTCTCCAGTGCATAAAAGTGAAAAGTGAAAGTGAAGTCGTTCAGTCATGTTGGACTCTTCACGACCCCGTGGACTCTAGCCTACCAGGCCCCACCATCCATGGGATTTTCCAGGCAAGAGTCCTGGAGTGGGGTGCCATTGCCTCCTCCGGTTTGGTGTTAGCGGGTATTCTAATTTTATTCTTTTACACGTAGCTGTCCAGTTTTTCCAGCACCACTTATTGAAGAGACTGTCTTTTCTCCATCGTATGTTCTTGCCTTTGTCAAAGACTAGATGACCATAGGTGCCTGGGTTTATGTCTGGCCTTTGTGTCCTGTTCTGTTGATATTTATTTCTTTTTTCATGTCAGTACGTAACTGCTTTGCTACTGTAGCTTTGTGGTATAGTCAGAAATCAGGAAGCCTGATTCCGCCAGCTCCATTTTTCTTTCTCAGGATTGCTTTGGCTATTTGTGGTCTTTTGTGCAAATTTTTTCTATAATATTTTAAATCTAATTCTGTGAAAAATAGCATTGATAATTTAATAGATATTGCATTGAATCTGCAGGTTGCTTTGGGTTGTATAGTCATTTTCACAATATTGATTATTCCAGTGAAAGAACATGGTCTAATCTCTCCATCTGTGTCATCTTGTTTCTTTCCAATTGCTCATCTTGTGAGTATAGGTCTTTCACCTCCTTTGCTAGGTTTATTCCTAGATATTTTATTCTTTTTGATGCAGTGGTAAATAGGATTGTTTCTGTTGACTGCTTTTAAATAACATAAACTTCAGAAGTATATTCTTTGACTTATTTGGTCAGTTGTGCTTAAGGCTCTTTCTCAGTATAAAAGTTATCCTGGACTTCAGGATTGGCCAGATGATTTGTAGGGCTCAGAGCCACATGAAAATGCAAATACCCCTGTCCAGAAATTATTAAGAATCTCAAGATTGTGAAAATACCTAAGTAATCCAAATGTCAGACCCTGAGCACTGCAGGTTCCTGTGTGAAGCTGATTTGCTAGACATTTATATTGCTGGAGAAAAGGTAATACAAGAAGGTTTAACATAGTGTTACAGCAGATTTCAGTTTTCAGTAGTTACACTGAGTATGCAGATACATTATATTCCTGGAGAAAATGGCGTAAACTTCACAAAGCACTTTGCATTGTGGGAGATTTTGTTTGTGAACCTCCTGAGGTATTTTTGTCTTCAGTAATTAACGAAGCCTTTTTGATCCAGGATACTTATACCATATTTAAAGGCAAAGTTATTTGGATCCGACAGTGTATGAGGAAAAATGTCGCTATCTTTGTGGGTCATTAAAACATACCCTATAACCTATAGTGTACTTAAAGTTAGCCCTTACCAGTAACAAGCCATAATCCTATAGAAAATGAAAAGTGAAAGTCATTCATTCGTGTCTGACTCTTTGTGACCCCATGACTGTATAGTCCATGGAATTCTCCAGGCCAGAATACTGGAGTGGGTAGTGGTTCCCTTCTCCAAGAGAACTTCCCAACCCAGGGATCGAACCCAGGGATCGAACCCAGGTCTCCTGCATTGCAGCAGATTCTTTAATGTCTGAGCCTCTGGGAAAGCCTTCATCCTATAGAACTGAGTGCTAAATCAAGATAGGCCAAAATAATTGTAGATCAGGTTTCCAAGGACTTAGGAATTTAAGTCTGTTAAGTTTCTTAGACAATTGAAGGAAAAAACCACAACTAGTCCTGTGTATATATCAGGCAATTATTTTTCTATAACTAAATTTTACCCAGGGAAATCCCATATCTTTTCAGCTAATTCTATCATTTCAGCGATGCTCGATTAAGCAAGGATAATCTTGCTATTCCTTCACCTGTGACCCTGCCTTGTAGAAGTAAGAATCGCAGCTACAGCCAGTGTCCATTTGGACATTACAGTTTACCGATATACAACCGAGGTTTATAACAACTTTATAAAACAGTCATTATTATTAATACCATTTTGCAGATAAGAGCCTGAAGGCTCAAAGAAGTTGTTTCTCCTTTGATAAATAGAATAATAAAGATAAATTTATTATTTAAAACTTAATATATAAAGAAGTTATTTTCCTGAAGTCACCTGTAAAAGGCTTGCAGTATGAGGTTGACGTGCAGCTTAGGTCCTTCCAAAGCTTTCATCTTCAGCAGACCAGCCGTGGTCCCTGGAGCCCAGCAGCACAGCTGGGTGGCTAGTGCAGTGTGGTCCCCTTCATGGCAGCTCACCATGAGCTTCACACTTTGACTCCCAGCACAGGACAGTCACCATCCCACATTAATCCTTGCTCATTTTTCTCAACCTTCCTGTGGAGCCAGGAGCTTGCAAAGCCGTTCTAGAAAGCAGAGAATTAGCTGACTTTTTGAATGAGTCTCATTGGCTTTTGCACTTATTTTCTGACATCCCAAGTGGCTGTTTGAGAATGGCTGATTATCTGCAAATGAGGCAGAGAGTGAAACAAAGCTAATGACTGCTCTGTGGATTTGGTGATCGGGAGGAAAGCAAAGCTGTTAGAGAGTGGTGGTCATCAAACCCCCACTCATTTACAAGTACGTTTAATTCATGACCCAGAGTTGAAATGAGGATAGCTCTCTAGGACCCACTTCTCAAGCTTGTCCTCTGCTGTGCCTGTGGCTCACTGTCCCTTGAACACAAAGTACATCTACTCAGCTATGCTAAACCCATGCCCCCGACACTTCTTATTCTTTAGCAAGAACTGCTCTAGTCAACTCTTAAGGTGCCCAAGGAATGAACAGAGACTGCTGCTTTGGCACAGTGGGTGTCATAGATTAGCACTGATGTAATCAGTATAGTGGCAGTGAGGGCGGTAGAGAAATCTAGCGTGGACAAGCAGAAGCAGGAAGAGTAACATTAGATTAGTTTGACTCCATTGTTGCTGGAAAGGGCTTGAGAGAAGCACCTCTTTTTATAAAGTTTGCCGATAGGTCTTCTGATGGTGTTTATGCAGGTCTAAGTGAGTGTGTATGCGTGTATGTGTTGTGTTGTGTATATCTACACTTGTTGATGCTAGACAGCTAGCTTGATTCAGTGTTTTTGTTTCTTTTAGGAACCTTATTGTCTTCTTAGACCATCTCGGACTCTTGAGATCTTTGGTTTTGATATAGGTCCTAAGAGAAACTGGGTCTTATGGATTTGTATTATTTTTTACCTCCAGGACAGTCTGAGACATCTTAAGTATACAAAAGATATCCAGTATGAACTTGGAGTGGGCCAGCTTGGCAGCAACATGGGGGCACCCTCGCAGGCTTTGAAAGCACTGAAATTGCTTTTGCCTTAAGGCACCCTTCTGGTTCATATTATCTAAGATGAACCCATTGGTTTAAATTCCAAAACACTTGATACTCCCCAACTGTTACGATAAACTGCAGTTACCTAGAATATATACCTTCCTACTAGATGGGTTTAATTTGTACCTACTGAATGCTGATGGATTAATTGGCTTTTGAGGGGTCTACCTGGGGCATTATGAAGTTAAAAAAATCTCTACTACTTATTTGATTTTCCCATAAAATGGCGTGCGATTATTTGCTCGGGTAGCTCAATGCATGAGTGGTATCTAAGGCGCTTTAAAGTGTATCTTCCAGAATGATGTTCTGAACAATGATCTCAAGGTCTCAGAATTCCTTTGTGTTTGGTTCTCATTTTGTTTCGTTACTACAGCATGACTCACTTCTGATTACTGTGTGATTGCACTACAGGAAAATGTACCAATTGAAAAGAGCATTTTACCAAACCCCAGGCCTTGGTCATCATACAGTGAAACAGATAATTAAGGGACTCTGGAAACAAGAGCCAGCGCTGGACCACTTTAGTTCTCACTCCTCAGGGTGTATCACTAAAAATAGTGATCATTTTCCTGGCCATCTGACCTGCTGCTGTGTGAAGAAATCTTGAAGTCATTTCTCAGCCTTATTTTTCCCTCTTCACTTGATAGGCCACAAAAAAAAAAAAAGAAAAAACCACAAAAGCAAGGACGAGCAGGCTTTTATGATAATGTCGTCATCAGCTCCCAGCTTCAAACACTTCTGCGGCTTTTGAGTTGTCATTTATAACTTGGAACTGAATCGACCCATAATTCCCCTGATACACTTAGAGAAATTGATAACAGACTCGGCACTTCTTTTATGGCTCGGAGGAGGCAACTCCAATCACATCACTATTGGCAGGCAATATTATTTTTTGACATGGTTGTAAAAGTATAAAGGGGCTTATGGCATTTGTTTAGATGAGGAATGGGCTCTCAAGCTGTGCTGGGGTTTACAGGACCAGATTAGTGAGAAGCAAAGGGAATATGATGTTTGCAAACAGGATATGATTTTATATATAAGTTTGGGTTTCATGCTCCGCTCCCTGGGGAAAGCCCTGCAGACAGCAGAGAATTCCACTTTTATCCTACAGCAGACCAGCTCCTAGTGCCAAAAGCCAGAAAAATAAACGTGGTCAATGGGCAGTGTCAGACCCTTGATGGGAGGAGGAGGAGCCAGGGAAGAGGCAGAACAATTCCCCGGGAGGAATGAGGAATTGCAGAGCACGGGGCCTGCCTAACTGGTCAAAGATGTGCCCGAGGGTTCTGGGAGGTTTCATCTAGGCACCTTCTCCAGCAGCAGCTCAGTTAGTCCTCGAATGCAATGCTGGCTTTTTATTACAAACTTTTTCCATCCATATTCTATTTGATTACACCTAGATCTGACACCCTGTGAGGTTTATGGATGTCAATATTTTTGTGATTTGGGGAGGAGGAAATAGGGAGAAGGATTAGGTGATGGTGTGGAGGTAATTTTCGTCTCATTTCAGTTGCTCAGAGGTTTTCAGCAGACATTTTACTTATATACTATGTTCCCTGTAGAGGAGGCAAGTTTGGATGAATCGTGTCAGATTTTCTTTCACTCTCTCAGATTAAAAATGTAAGCTATCCCCTCTGATAGATAAAATTTGCATGTATGAAAATAATATATATGTGCACATATTTTAAGAAGAAAATTCTTTTATTATTACCACATTTATAACTTCATATTATTTCCCCATTTATTATACCTCATTGGTTCTCCACATTTATCCACCCAATGACAAAAAAAAATTCTAGTGGCACATCTTTCAAAGACAGCTCTGACTTTCTCTGTCGTATTATAATATCAAGGAATGATTTACTTTATGAGCAAATCTGTGCACGTACAGTTAACTTCAGTGTAGTAGAAAGACATGGTTGATTTCTCTCTTGCTGTTTACAGTTGTCTTCTTTAAAACAAACCAAAAAGAGAAAAACAGTATTTTAAAAGGCACGAAGTGTGCCATCATAAGAGAAGTGAAGGGCAGGAAAAATAAGATAAGGCTAGTTGTCAGTGATTAGACAAGGAGCAGGAATGCAGACTAAGAAGACAAGACTGCTTTTCCCATTGCTCTTAGCCTTTCCATTGGACTGGTTTGGATAAATGTGCTGTGGGAACACAGAGGAGGGAACTTCCAGAACTGAAAAGAAAGAAGAGGGATGTGGGGGTCACTCAAGCAGTTGTAAGACAAATATTCAAGAACAGTGAGGAATGAACATGTTTTGGGTGAGTCTCTGTGTTTGTTGGGGTGGGTTATGAGTGTGGAGCTGGGAGAGGCATCCAGGCATTACCTGTTGAGGCTCTCCTAACACATCATATTTTTGACAAATGCACTAAGTAGTTGTTGATTAGTAAGGAATTTTTTTCTTCAGGGAAAAAAAAAAAAAAAACTAATGCTGATGCCAAAATTTGGATATTCCTGGAATTTTGATAATGATGCAGGAGCCCCCTTCCTCTTAAACTTACACATCATGTGTTATTCCCACCTAGGTGTCCCCAGCATGTTCAGTGCCTTTTGTTACATTTGCAGAAAGAGGCAAGAATAGCATCTGTTTCTCACATGCAATAATCAGGATAATGTTGATTTTCCTCACGTTAATGGTCAGGTCTACCCTGGCTTGCAATCAGTGTTTCATTTCCTCCGCTGCTGCTACCAAAGATGCATCACAGTCCTCTTCCCTCCAGCACAACGAGAGGATCCACCCTGATTCGAAATCTCTCTTTCCCCATCTCTCTTTCTAATTGTATTTGGATTTTCATTAGTTTTAAACTTGATGCAAATGATACTAGCAGGAACACCCCAAGGCACCTGGGAAAAGTAAAACAGATAAGAGGCCTTCATGAAATTGTTTTGAGAATTTTGTTTCATGTTGTGGATTCCACAAAAAGATCATGTTGCCCTAGACTTGGAAAATATAGTCCAAGATATTATGCAGCCAGGGAATTCTTTGTAAATAACAAAGAAAGTTTGCAGTATTGCATAGATCGTGCTAATTATATATACCCAGTTATAGTTGCAAGGAAGTAGACAGCAACCCCCTCCCCTGCCGGATAGATATATACATTACTCTGTGTTGACTGCAACCTGTAAAATCCTATAGAATCTTTAATTGCCTGATGTCCATTGCAGGGAAGAGGAAAATTGGAAATGAAAACCTTAACTTCCTCCTTAATTCACTTAACTGTAGCGTTCCCTCTGTGATTAAATTCTTTTGATTGCTTTGACATTATGGAATGCATTTTGAAATTTCATTTTCATTTTCTTTTTTAAAGTAAAAATGACTGTAACAAAAACTATTAAAGTTCTTCTGTTGTAAAAATGAGATATTTTAAAAATGCTATCATCAAAGCTTTACACCTGTGTTTTTTACCCTTGAAACTACAACACCTTTGGGGGGGGAATATACGTGTGTGTGTGTGTGTGTGTGTGTGTGTGTGTGTGTGTGTTTGCAACTATGTCAACCAAAGTTGTATCAGTAGTGGGGAAAAAAGAAACACACTCATTTCTGGAATTTCTTTTCCTTTCGTTTTCTCTGTTAATTTTCTTGCCTGTGGTTCTTGATTATCAACATTCACACAAGAAAAATTGCACCTTAGGTTCTGTAGTTGCTGAAGGTAAATGAATTTGATGAACTTCAAGCTTCAACCTAACAGGAAATCTGTGATTCTAAGAAACAAAAATTCAGAAATTAAAGCATACTACAGTGAGTTTGAATATACATCACTGATTGTCAAGAAAACATAAACCCTTAGGTCCAACAAAAACTTAGTTGACAAAGGAAATAAGACTACCTAGAAAAAAGCACCTTTGGGACAGTGTCTACATTGTACAGGCTGAAATGCAGATAGATCCAGGCCCACCTCAACCTTTCTTTTTGATGTGAAAAAACTCATATTTCCCCTTTGCCATATTTTTCACCCTGGTTGGTTACAGATCAAGAGATGCATCCTGTAACAAACCAACATCCAGTACATAGTATCGACATGTCATTACTGGATTTGCCTTTGTGAAGTATTCTGCCAGAAAGTTTAGTAGAAGTGTTTAAGATTCTCAAATAATACA
>NW_011494616.1:1038832-1053201 GCF_000754665.1 Bison bison bison | reverse complement strand
AAATAATACATAGTGTTTCTTTCAGAACTCAAAACTAAAATAAATTATTTTACTGAATGCTTAAGCCCTAGAAGACAGTTCACAGCAGAGTCCTTAGGATGTAATCATTCTAACCCCCCAAGTAGAATCCATAGCTCCTGACTCCTAGCCAGCAGCATCATTATCACTGTGTCATGGTTTATTTTTAAATATAAAATAATAAGTAAAACAAAGTACTTAAAATACAAAGTGACGACTCACCTTAGCAATGAAGCAAACATTGCATCACCGTTTTTATCAGTGCTAATAAGGCTATTGAAAGACTAATGCGTTTGTGAATGATATGCATCCAAAATCATTTGGTTTATGTATAATGTTATCCCTCTGTATGACAGTCTGTAGGTCCATCCACATTTCTACAGATGACCCAGTTCATTCCTTTTTATGGCTAAGCAATATCCCTTTGTGCATATGGACTGCATCTTCTTCATCCAGCCCTCTGCTGATGGACGTTTGGGTTGTCTCCATGTCCTGGTAATTGTAAATAGTGCTGCAGGGAACCTCGGGTGCATGTGTCGTTTTGAATTATGTTTTTTTCTGGGTGTATGTCTAGTAGTGGAATTTCTGGGTCACACGGTAGTTCTGGTTTTGGTTTTTTAGGGCCCCTCCATACTATTCTCAATTGTGTCTCTGACAATTTACATTCCCACTGCCAGTGTAAGAGGGTTCCCTTTTCTCTACACCCTCTCCAGTACTTATTCTTTGTGGGTTCTGGGCTAATGACCACCCTAAGCAGTATGAGGTGATATCTCATTGTAGTTTTGATTTGCATTTCTTTTTTTTAGTGAGATTAAGCATCCTTTTCTGTGTTGGTCTGTATGTCATCCTTTCATCTGTATGTCTCCTTGGAGAAATGTGTATTTAGATCTTCTGCTCATTGTTTCAATGGGTTGTTTTGTTTTCTTGATATTGAGCTGTATGATCTATTTGTATATTTTAGAGATTATTCCTTTGTCAGTTGCTTCATTTGAAAGTATTTTCTCCCATCCCAACAGTTGTCTTTTCATTTTGCATGTGATTTCCTTTGCTGTGCAAAAACTTTTAAGTTTAATTAGGGTTAGCTAAATAATATGATTTCTATGGTCTCTAATTAATATTTACTGTGGATACATTGTTATCTTTTATAACAATCGGTAAACACTTCTCAAAGTGATTCTATACTATTCTGAAGTGTGATCCTTCAGCCTCAGGAGACTTACTACTGTGTACCTGCGGCATTTTTGTATTCTATAGAGAAGGAAACCGAAGCCCAGAGATGGGGGGTAACCTTTTTAGGTCACTCTGTTACTAGATGGTAAAGTACAAATCTCCTGATTCCAAGCTCTTAACCACGGTTCTGTGTACACACACCTCACTGTAATTCCAAACGCCTGTGATTGTCAGCACTCCTTTCCCAAATGAGAATATCCCTAACCATAAGAAAAGCAAAATTGTTTCTTTTGCCAAGAACATTCTATCCTTATTGAAGTTCCTATAAAGTATTAAACCCATGAACTCAAATGTCATTAATTTGGGGTAAACTGTCATGTAGCTGTATACAGCATTTCAACCCTAACTAGAATGCTGAAGAATCTGCACTTGGAGCAGACCACTGTGGAGCAGGTTAGAGAGAATCTCATTTTACATACTGGTCTGAGTCAGGGTTCGTTTTATGAAATTGCTTTGGGTAGAAACAGGACTCTGACATTCATTGTTTGGTGAAAAAAAAGGCCAGCTGATTATTTAATACCCTTTACACAGTATGTACATCAGATTAAATGAAAGGGCAGTAGGAAAATACAGAAATGACGTTATTCACCTCTCTCAGTCTTGGTAGGACTGACCAGCATGTTGCTGAAATTGTGCATAGCAACAATGGGAACTCTCACATTCCTTCACTGACCACATAACCCACAGGAATCCATATATTATTTATCACATCCTTTAGTCCACCAGTATCTTAACTGAAGATCCTGAGTCTCAAGAGGTAGCACTTTGCCACAACAAACATGTTACCCTGCTTATTATTGGCATGTAAATAGCAAAGAGAGATTTTTTCTGACAATGAAGAGTGACTAAAAATTGCACCTCTAAGGTCATTAGAGTTGTCAGAAAGTAGTTGTTATAACTGGGAGGGGGTTCATAGCAGAGCATTAATGTGCACAGCCTGCCCCGGGATCTCCTTCAGCTGCTGCATTGATAGTTCACGCCTTCTTTCCATATGGAATAGTGGTCACAGTATTCATTCATCACATCCATGGTTTTCCTTGGAATCTGAAGGTCCTCCACATAGCTGTTCTATTTCTTTTTCATCTCACCATGACTAAAGAAGCTAAGGTGTGGGCATTATAATCTATAAGGGACCCCGAGGGAATGGACTGTCACTCATGTGTTCCTCCCAGCATTGAACAAAAGGTATAAAGCATGCGGGGTCATCCACCCATTGTTATCATAAATCCATCTCCGCTGCATTTCAAAGGTCTCAAGGTTTCAGCAGAACATGTAACATGAAATTAATATGTACCTTTGAAGAGCTGGCATGTTGTATCACACAGGAGAAGGGAAAACACCCATCACTACAGGCTGCAGAGCCAAATGAGGAAGAGTCCAATAAAGAATGTGGCTGTTCTTTAACCCAGAAATATGTCCCTTATCATGATCCTATAGGAGGAGAAAAGTAGGGGTCACCCAAATTTATCATGGACTTTTAAGAGGTTCTGAAATGTTGCTGTCTAAGTGACTGTAGAACTGTCCCTGAGAGGGTTTATGATTTTAGGGAATGTGTCCTTATGCCCAGTCCTAGAGTCAGAGAAACCAACAATAGATGTCTCTGTGAATAATTACTTCATTCATGTGAGTCTCAGTTTGTTTATCTGTAAAATAGGAATAATGTTATTGAGAAGATGAAATATAATAGTGAAGATTATCAGTGACAGCTGTGACTAGAGAGTGGCCACTTCCCCGCTTTGACGGGGAATTATTTGACAGCCCTAATTAGTTCTGGTTTTGCAGGGAATAAATAGCTGTTGGCTGTGTCAAGGGTGTGATATAAATGCTTCTTCAAAGCTCTGAAACCCTGAGGTCTCATAGGATGCACCTAACCAACTGATGGTCTACCATTAGATTCCTGGCTCTGTAGGGAGACTAGTAAGGGAGGGGAGGCCATTGTCTGTTTTGTTTTTTTTTTCTTTTTTAATATGTTTATTTTAATTGGAGGTGAATTACTTTATAATATTGTGGTGGTTTATGCCATACATTGACATGAATCCATTGTTTTTCAGGAGCCCCTGTGACAAGCACATAGGCAGATAACCTTGGTTTAGAAATTGAAATTTTTGGATTTAAATCTCCACACTGTCCCAACCTGAAAGTGTTTCTCTGACTCTGAGATATAGATTCTGGTTCAGCAGAACTGAATGTAGCCTGAGATTCTGCATTTTTCACAAACACCCATGTGATGTCAGTGCTGCTGACCCATGGACCACAGTTTGAGTGATAAGATCCATGACTGGATGAATCATTTTATTTTTCTGTGCTTCAGTTTCTTTACTTTTTTTTAAGTAGAGGCAGTTAATGAAATTTGCTTTATCTTTTTCCTTGGGGACAAATATGACATACTCGGCGATCTGATTGATGAAGGCTTCAAGAAGCAGTGTGTATTCTTGGGGCTTCCCAGGCGGCTCAGTGGTAAATAATCTGCATCCCAGTGCAGAAGGCACAAGAGATGCGGGTGTAGTCCCTGTTTGGGGGACTCCATTTCCTGGAGGAGGAAATGGCAGCGCACTCCAGTATTCTTACCGGGGGGATCCCATGGACAGAGGAGCCTGATGGGTTATGTTCCATGGGGTCTCAAAGAGTTGGACACAACTTAGCAACTAAATAGCAACAAGCCCTGTATTCGTGGCACTTAATACTAGCTTTTCTGGTGTATTGTTAAGAGGGCTACAGGAGAAACAATAAAGACAATCTTTTAGAGTTTATGTCTGTATCAGTCCACTGAGAATAAACTGAGTTATGTTGTAAAATGTTTAACAAGGTGCCCAGCACTTATCTGGTGCCCCTACTGCCCCATGCGTCTCTCTTTAGATGCTGACCAAAGATACTTAGTTTTTGCTTTCTTTGAATAATATATTTTATTTTACTATGTCTTGCACCGAATCGACTAAGAATTTAGGTTTTTCTCTCTGAATCTTTCCTCCTCCCACCCCTGCTATCAGTATTCCCAGAAACAAAATATCTACTGGGATTTTCAGTTCTACTTGTAAGTGTGGAGGCTTAATGATAGAAAAATGCAAAATTTTTCAAATATCTCTTAAGTGGATAAAAGTAATTATTCTATTCCCAAAATGAACAAATAAGGAATTTAGTTTGCAAATGCTATTGTATGTAAGGTAGAGTTTTAAACTAATTAAACTATGTATTAATAGATAAAGCTAAAATGTCTTGGAAATTAAATCATGCCTTAAAACAATTTCAGTGACTTTAAAATATTTGATAACTTCTAACTTTCCAAGGTGCTATTAGCAGAACTATCTGGTTCCACAATAGATTTATTTAAAAAGCTCACTTTACCTGATGTGATGCAAAAGTTGAATAGATGTTTAATTTCTTTCACAGTTAAGCTCTAATATGACATGCCTAAAGTGGCACAGAATAAGTACGGTGATGAAAATAATCTCAGTTTCTTCGTTGAGTCTGGTGTCTGTCAGGAGGTTTCTAGGGGCATCTGATCATTATTTAAGTTAAACTCAATTATTCAGAAATGCCCTGTGGCCTAGCAGCAGCATAGCATAGCAGCAAGTGCTTACTAAACTGCTTAGTACTGTCTGAGGAGCTTTGATTTCCAACTTTCAAGGGGAAGTATTCAAGGCATCCACAGAGGAACCGGGCACCACATTAACTATGCACAGTGCATGTGAAACCTGCTGTTAATGGGCACACAGATATTACGTTTAACTCTGCAAGTATTTCCAAAAGGAATCAACAGGCTGCATTTAGACTATATACAGGAGACTGTTCCTAAATTCCTCTTCTTCTAAGTTATTCTCTTTCCCTTTTAAATACTTTCACATCCACTTTCAGTACAGGTAGCTTAATTTCTGTCACGTGCAGCTTTTCAGAGCCTGAGCTTTGTTTCGGTGCCAGTGACTGAACTGTGCTGAATGTGCTTGGAAAAGACCCACATTCATTCAGGAAACTCTAGTTGAACTAGATCTATATGTAGCTATATATATATGTATATATATATATATGTGTGTATATATATATGTATATGTATTGTATATATATATATGGCATCTGGTCCCATCACTTCATGGGAAATAGATGGGGAAACAGTGGAAACAGTGTCAGACTTTATTTTCCTGGGCTCCAAAATCACTGCAGATGGTGACTGCAGCCATGAAATTAAAAGACGCTTACTCCTTGGAAGGAAAGTTATGACCAACCTAGATAGCATATTCAAAAGCAGAGACATTACTTTGCCAACAAAGGTCCGTCTAGTCAAGGCTATGGTTTTTCCTGTGGTCATGTATGGATGTGAGAGTTGGACTGTGAAGAAGGCTGAGCGCCGAAGAATTGATGCCTTTGAACTGTGGTGTTGGAGAAGACTCTTGAGAGTCCCTTGGACTGCAAGGAGATCCAACCAGTCCATTCTGAAGGAGATCAGCCCTGGGATTTCTTTGGAAGGAATGATGCTAAAGCTGAAACTCCAGTACTTTGGCCACCTCATGCGAAGAGTTGACTCATTGGAAAAGACGCTGATGCTGGGAGGAATTGGGGGCAGGAGGAGAAGGGGACAGAGGATGAGATGGCTGGATGGCATCACTGACTCGATGGACGTGAGTCTGGGTGAACTCCGGGAGTTGGTGATGGACAGGGAGGCCTGGAGTGCTGCAATTCATGGGGTCGCAAAGAGTCGATCATGACTGAGCGACTGAACTAATCACTAATCACTAATATATATATAGTTTTTGATGTGCTGCAGAATAGAAAGCAATTTTGGAACAAAACTCAGGATTTTTTTTTCTTAGTATTTTCTAAGAGCTTACTACTTTCATTAGTGTGTTGCACTGTGGTAAGCACTTTACATGCATTGGTCAAATTAATGCTAATAAAGGTGGAAGGTGGTATTATATCCATTTTTCTTAAGGCTTGAAATGGTAAAGGACCTTGTCTGGGTTTGAACAACTAGTAAGTGGAAATGATGGTTTTCAACATCTTTAACTTTAAAGTTAACAAGAATAAATGAAGTGTCATTGTACTAAACATTGATGATACCTAAGCCAAGGCTACCACCTAAAAAAAAAAAAAATGGAATATAAGGCAGATCAACTTTGTCCAAAACCTGGTTCCTTGGAGTCTCTGTTAAAAAGTTTATCAGAAGTTCTGACAGTATTCCAAATCCTGAGGTTGTGGGAACCTCTATGGTGTAATGCTTAGATAACTATTGGCAGTCATTCTCTCTTAGGACAACTTCTCTTGATATGGCTAATTTATAAATAAAACTTCTAACACATTCCTCATTTCACCTCCAGCTTCACCTTTTCTTTATTCCTCTCTTACCCAAATATAACTCCTTCTTTGTTCAGTTTGGAAGGAAAAGTCCTTTCTCTTTGAAATCAGTGCTTCTCAAATTACCGTATGGTGAGGAAAGATTTTGTTTGCTTATGCTTTGTAAAATGCATTAGAAAAGAATCACTAAAATTGAGATACAAAAAATATGATCAACAAAAAATATGTATCAACAGATACCGAATTATTCTAAATGGATTACCACAAAAGTTTCTAAGCGCTTGCTTGTGCTTATCTTGTGGACTGTGAACACTCTGTGGACCATGGTTCCATGGGCCACACTTTCAGTAGCAGTATTCTAGACCAGTGGTTCTTGATATTGTTGGATTTAAATCTACCATCTTGTTAGTTGTTTTATATTTGTCCCATCTTGGTTTTTTAAAAAATTCTTTATTTATGTTTGGCTGCACAGGGTCTTCATTACTGCGTGGGCTTTTCTCTTTGTTGCGGTGTGCAGACTTCTGACTGAGGTGGCTTCTTCTCCTGCAGAGCACTGGCTCTAGGGTACCTGGGCTTCAGCAGTTGCAGCTCTTAGGCTCTCAAGCACAGGCTCAATAGCTGTGCAGGGGCTCAGCTACCCCACAGATGGTGGGATCTCTGAGGGGTGCTCATTTGCTCAGTCATGCCTGACTCTTTGCAACCCGGTGGGCTGTAGTCCTCCAGCCTCCTCTGTCCCTGGGATTTTCCAGGCAAGAATAGTGGAGTGGGTTGCCACTTCCTTCTCCAGGGGATCTTCCTGATCCAGGAATCCAACCTGCATCTACTGTGTCTCTTGCATTGGCAGGTGGATTCTTTACCACTGAGCCACCAGGGAAGCCCCCACCTTGGTGTTAGTTCTTTATTTTGGGAAGTTGTTGTGTTTTTGTTTTTTTTTTCATTTTCTCTCTTTTTCTACCTTCCTTTATTGTTGTTCAGTCACTCAGTCGTGTCTGACTCTTCGTGACCCCATGGACTGCAGCACACCAGGCCTCCCTGTCCATCACCAACTCCTGGAGTCTACTTAAACTCATGTCCATCGCATCTGTGATGTCATCCGACGCATGAGATGCCAACCATCTCATCCTCTGTCGTCCCCTTCTTCTACCTTCAGTCTTTCCCAACATCAGGGTCTTTTCCAATGAGTCAGTGCTTTGCATCAGGTGGCCAAAGTATTGGAGTTTCAACTTCAGCATCAGTCCTTCCAATGAATATTCAGGACTGGTTTCCTTTAGAATGGACTGGTTGGATCTCCTTGCTGTCCATGGGACTCTCAAGAATCTTCTCCAACACAACAGTTCAAAAGCATCAATTCTTCTTCTACTTTGACATTTTTTTCCTTTGAAATATTTGATGCCATTCCATTGTTTTCTACCTAAAATACTTTCTGCTAAGAAATCTATTTTAATTCATACCTTTGTTCAATTTTATATAATGTGTTTATTTTCTCTGGCTGCAATTAAGGATTCTTTTGTTACTGTTGTTGAGTTTTTAACAGTTTGACTGTGTTATGTCTAGGTATGGATTTTTCATTTGTTTGTGTAATTGATTTTATTTTTTTTCTAGTTATGCTTTGAATTTTTTGGATATGTAGTTTCATTATTTGAGAAATTCTCAGTCATAATCTCGTCAATATTTCTTCTGTCTTGTTTTCTCTCTCTTTCCTCCTTCCAAGAATCCAGTTATACCTGTATTGACAGTTGCAGTTACTTGTCTTGTGACCTCAGCTCTCAGATACCCCCCAAATTAATATTTATCAGCATTTTTCTTTTATCAGGTTGAGTGCATTATTTTTGCCACTTTATTCTAAATGGTATATTAAATGTAGGTCAGTTGTTCTTGTGTTCACAAACTGCTGGATGGCCATGAGTTATTCATTACAAGAAGGCTGTGAATTTATGTGTACATACAATATTGTCCATGGACAGAATAAATATTATGTGTCAAAAATATGAGGATACATTTTCAAATGTATGTTGGCATTGCTGCAATTAATATGCCTCAAATTAACTTAAAATCACTGCTGAATTATGTATACCTTTTACCATGAAATATTTACTCAACAAAGTTTAACAATGCAATAAAACATTCTGTACTGCTGTGAATATTTTGAACGTGAACTTCAAATGTTAACCTGAGGATCTTTGCTCTAGTCTTTGTCTCAAGCAAAGGTAAGATTCCTTTATAAACACACCTGGTTTAGTTATCCTCTCCCAGTGCCCCACCCTAAGAAATAGCCTTGAGTTACAGCATGATCCCTGCACAGAAGGAATCAATCCAGCAAGTCCCCTGGAGATACATTTTTTACTTTTCTGCCTTAGAAATTTAAAACTATGTAAAATATAAGTCACTCTGGATAGCAGGAGTTAGGCACTGGCAGCCCAGTAGCCAAGTTCAGCACACAAATAGGTTTTTGTTTTTTTTTTTTTTTTGAGGGGGGGTCTGGGTGTGAATTTTTTTAAGTGAATTCTTATCAGTATTTAAGATTGAGAAATTGTTCCTAACTTCCTCCCTTCCCCACTTACCTTACATTAGGTTTTATGTACATTACCAGTCTGGAGTCATTAGAACACAGGGGTACTGCTGTAGTCCTACTCTGTATCACTTTTATATACAAGTTTATCGAGGCTCATTTCTGGTGCTTTGTCCTTATTCATGGACTTTATCTGTCTCTGCTGCTGCTGCTGCTAAGTCACTTCAGTCGTGTCCGACTCTATGCGACCCCATAGATGGCAGCCCACCAGGCTCCCCCGTCCCTGGGATTCTCCAGGCAAGAACACCGGAGTGGGTTGCCATTTCCTTTTCCAGTGCATGAAAGTGAAAGGTGAAAGTGAAGTCGCTCAGTCGTGTCCGACTCCTAGCGACCCCATGGACTGCAGCCTACCGGGCTCCTCCATCCATGGGATTTTCCAGGCAAGAGTACTGGAGTGGGATGCCACTGTCTTCTCCATAGTGGTCATCAATCCCATTAATCCCAAGAAAAGTATTTTAGGAAAAAGAGTGGTATTGTTATTGCTATTTTTAAAATCATAGATTACATGACAGTGTGTATTATCCAATGACAGATCTATCTGTGGACAGTCCCTTCCTTGGGACTCCAATTATTTGGTGCACAATGTGTCACTTGTCTTTTTATGTCCATTTTGATATGGCCATTCTCAGAGCAAACAGTAAAAAAGAAAAAAAGAAGAAGAAACTGAAGGCCGCTAGGAGCTTACCGAAAGATGTGCAGAAGCCCAGAAATGTCTCAATAAGGCACTGAGGAAACATCTTCATTTCACGCAAAAGCTTGACCATGGATTTTTGGTCATTTTAACTCATGTTTCTAATTAATAGTGAAATAAGCTATGAAAACAGTGTTTTTGAAAACAGTGGTTATACCCAGTTCTCAGATGTCAGAATCTATTCCAAAGGAAGTGAACATTTGAAAGGGTGGGTATACTCAAAACACCACTTCATATGTGTACTCAACAAAATGAATCCTGGCCTCTCAGAGGCCTCAGGCTTTCCGTGTACTCCCGGCCTGCCATATGTACAGGGACATATGAGCATCCTCATGGATCTGGCTTACAACAGGTCAAAATTGTCTGTTTTTTCTTCTTTTAAAAGTTTTGGTATAGATGCCAATAATCATATGCTGTCCCTTGATCTTTTATTTTGCCACTGATACTGTATAATTATTTGTTTTTCAAAATCCTTAAAAGAAATTGTGGTCCCTTTCTTTGATATATTAAGGAAAGATAAGTTGAAATGGAAGCAGAAGAATGGGAAGAACTGTGAAAAGTTTTTCTTGGCTCTGTCACTAACATTCGTGAAACTTAAGAAACTGAAAAGAGCAGAACAATCCTTAAAAATAAGTTTATATTAGTGTTGATTCTGTTCGGTGGACAGAATTATTTGGATAAATTCAGGAAAAGAATAACATTGATAAAAATTACTCTTGGTTATATTCCAAATAAAAAAGCCACAGACAAAGAACAGCTTTACAGAGGAAAAATGAAAATATAAAGTGTTTACCTCCCTGTTCCCTCTCTCACCTCTCCTACATTGTCTCAGAGCTCTGTTTCTGCTTTCTCATTTTGTCTGTCCTTCTTGCTTTCTCAAAGCCAAATGTGTGGTCCTTCTCCAGTAAAAGCAGTAGATACCAGATACTATAGCACATACTTTATATGGCTAACCTCATTCCTGGTTCATTGTATTTTCAGTTTGAATGATTACCATACCTACTTTGAAACACACACAGAGTTATATTTGTTTGCTTTAAAAGCTGCTTCAAATCCTTGGGTTGGGAAGATCCCCTGGAGAAAGGGAAGGCTACCCACTCCACTGTTCTGGCCCAGAGAATTCCTTGGAGTGTGTATAGTCCATGGGGTCACAAAGAGTCAGACATGACTGAGTTACTTTTGGGCTTCCCAGATAGCTCAGTTGGTAAAGAATCCGCCCGCAATGCAGGAGACCTGTTTTGATTCCTGGATCGGGAAGATCCGCTGGAGAAGGGATAGGCTACCCATTCCAGTATTCTTGAGCTTCCCTTGTGGCTCAGCTGTAAAGAATCCACCTGCAATGTGGGAGACCTGGGTTTAATCCCTGGATTCAGAAGATGCCCTGGAGAAGGTCTGGCCTGGAACTATACAGTCCGTGGAGTTGCAAAGAATCAGACATGACTGAGCTACTTTCCCTTTCCCTTTCAAATCCTTTGGCTTTGGGATTTCTAGAAGCCATATAAAGAAAACAGCCCTGTGATTTATAAGATTCTCAGTGTTTCTAGGACTTCTCAACCTTGACATTATTGACCTTTTGGCAGATAATTTTTGTTGTACTGTCCTGTTGCACTATAAGACATCTGACAGAATTCCTGACTTCTACCCAATAGACACCAGGCGTACACCTGTCCCCTCAGTCTTTTATTTTTATTTATTTTTAATTGAGGGATACTTGCTTGATGGTATTGTTGGTTTCTTCCAAACATCAACATGGAGCAGCCAAAGGTATACTTATGTCCCCTCCCTCTTAAACCTCCATCCCACCCCTCTAGGTTGTTACAGAGCCCCCGTTTGAGTTCCCTGAGTCATATAGCAGATTCCATTGGCTATATGACTCAGGGACACATGATATGTTTCCATGTTACTCTCTGCATACATTCCACCCTCTCCTTCCTCCTCCAACTCCATGTCCATATGTTTGTTCTCTATGTCTGTGTCTCCATTGCTCCCCTGTGAATACTTTTATCACTATATTCTTTTAGATTCCATGTATATGGCAAAGCCACCCCCACTGGGGAACCTCTTCCTCAGAATGTGCTCAGTGCTCAGTCACATCTGACTCTTTGCCACCCCGTGGACTTTAGCCTGTCAGGTTACGCTGCTATGGGGTTTTCCAGAACCCATGTCTCTGGTGTCTCCTGCATTGGCAGGTGAAGTCTTGCCCCTTGCACCACCTGGGAAGCCCCTCTTAATGGCAGGGAAATTACAACACTCAAGAAGGCTCAGCTACTCCAGATACAACTTGGGGAATTTGAATTTCTTGAATATTTTAGCAACTTTATATGATAGAAGTTCAGTACCTTTAAAGATAAAAACATTCATGTAGGTCGTAGATTATTTAGTTCATTAGGAAAAATCTTTGATTCTGTAAATATGATAGCTGCTTTCTTTAAAAAAAAACTTAGTTTTTATTGTATTTTATTTTTTTTTTAATCAAAGAGGACACTAATAGATGGAGAAATATACCATGTTCATGGATGGGAAGAATCAATATAGTGAAAATGAGTATACTACACAAAGCAATCTATAGATTCAATGCAATCCCTATCAAGCTACCAACGGTATTTTTCACAGAGCTAGAACAAATAATTTCACAATTTGTATGGAAATACAAAAAACCTCAAATAGCCAAAGCAATCTTGAGAAAGAAGAATGGAACTGGAAGAATAAACCTGCCTGACTTCAGGCTCTACTACAAAGCCACAGTCATCAAGACAATATGGTACTGGCACAAAGACAGAAATATTGATCAATGGAACAAAATAGAAAGCCCAGAGATAAATCCACGCACCTATGGACACCTTATCTTTGACAAAGGAGGCAAGAATATACAATGGAGAAAAGACAATCTCTTTAACAAGTGGTGCTGGAAAAACTGGTCAACCACTTGTAAAAGAATGAAACTAGAACACTTTCTAACACCATACAAAAAAATAAACTCAAAATGGATTAAATCTAAACATAAGACCAGAAACTATAAAACGCTTAGAGGAGAACATAGGCAAAACAGTCTCTGACATACATCACAGCAGGATCCTCTACGGCCCACCTCCCAGAATATTGGAAATAAAAGCAAAAATAAACAAATGGGATCTAATTAAAATTAAATCTCCTGAACAACAAAAGAAACTATAAGCAAGGTGAAAACACAGCCTTCAGAATGGGAAAAAATAGCAAATGAAGCAAATGACAAACAACTAATCTCAAAAAACTTAGTTTTTAGATTTTGATGTGACTGGCATAAATATTAGTGTGAATTAAGAGCTCATACTCTTTTTTTTTTTTTTTTCTTTCTGGCTTCTCATTCCAATTCCACTAATGGCTAACCATATAACCTCTCTGAATTTCGTATACAACACTGCTTAATAATAGCATCGGAGAAGGCAATGGCACCCCACTCCAGTACACTTGCCTGGAAAATCCCATGGATGGAGGAACCTGGTGGGCTGCAGTCCATGGGGTTGCTAGGAGTCGGACAAGACTGAGTGACTTCACTTTCTCTTTTCACTTTCATTCATTAGAGAAGGAAATGGCAACCCATTTCAGTGTTCTTGCCTGGAGAATCCCAGGGACGGGGGTGCCTGGTGTGCTGCCATCTCTGGGGTCACACAGAGTTAGACACGACTGAAGTGACTTAGCATAGCATAGCATAGCAATAATAGCATCTATGTCAGTGGTTGTTGTAAGGATAGTATGAGTTAATATCGGCAAAGAAGCAAGGTCCGATACTGTAAAGAGCAATATTGCATAGGAACCTGGAATGTCAGGTCCATGAATCAAGGCAAATTGGAAGTGGTCAAACAAGAGATGGCAAGAGTGAATGTCGACATTCTAGGAATCAGCAAACTAAAATGGACTGGAATGGGTGAATTTAACTCAGATGACCATTATATCTACTACTGCAGGCAGGAATCCCTCAGAAGAAATGGAGTAGCCATCATGGTCAACAAAAGAGTCCAAAATGCAGTACTTGGATGCAATTTCAAAAACGACAGAATGATCTCTGTTCATTTCCAAGGCAAACCCTTCAATATCACAGTAATCCAAGTCTACGCCCCAACCAGTAACGCTGAAGAAGCTGAAGTTGAACAGTTCTATGAAGACTTACAAGACCTTTTAGAACTAACACCCCAAAAAGATGTCCGTTTCATTATAGGGGACTGGAATGCAAAAGTAGGAAGTCAAGAAACACCTGGAGTAACAGGCAAATTTGGCCTTGAGTACAGAATGAAGCAGGGCAAAGACTAATACAGTTTTGCTAAGAAAATGCACTGGTCATAGCAAACACCCTCTTCCAACAACACAAGAGAAGACTCTACACATGGACATCACCAGATGGTAAACACCAAAATCAGATTGATTATATTCTTTGCAGCCAAAGATGGAGAAGCTCTATACAGTCAACAAAAACAAGACCAGGAGCTGACTGTGGCTCAGATCATGAACTCCTTATTGCCAAATTCAGACTTAAATTGAAGAAAGTAGGGAAAACCACTAGACCATTCAGGTATGACCTAAATCAAATCCCTTATGATTATA
>NW_011494616.1:1033037-1038674 GCF_000754665.1 Bison bison bison | reverse complement strand
AGTGGAAGTGAGAAATAGATTTAAGGGCCTAGATCTGATAGACAGAGTACCTGATGAACTATGGAATGAGGTTCGTGACATTGTACAGGAGACAGGGATCAAGACCATCCCCATGGAAAAGAAATGCAAAAAAGCAAAATGGCTGTCTGGGGAGGCCTTACAAATAGCTGTGAAAAGAAGAGAAGTGAAAAGCAAAGGAGAAAAGGAAAGATATAAGCATCTGAATGCAGAGTTCCAAAGAATAGCAAGAAGAGATAAGAAAGCCTTCCTCAGCGATCAATGCAAAGAAATAGAGGAAAACAACAGAATGGGAAAGACTAGAGATCTCTTCAAGAAAATTAGAGATACCAAGGGAACATTTCATGCAAAGATGGGCTCGATAAAGGTCAGAAATGGTATGGACCTAAAAGAAGCAGAAGATATTAAGAAAAGGTAGCAAGAATACACAGAAGAACTATACAAAAAGGATATTCACGACCCAGATAATCACAATGGTGTGATCACTCATCTAGAGCCAGACATCCTGGAATGTGAAGTCAAGTGGGCCTTAGAAAGCATCACTATGAACAAAGCTAGTGGAGGTGATAGAATTCCAGTGGAGCTATTTCAAATCCTGAAAGATGATGATGTGAAAGTGCTGCACTCAATACGCCAGCAAATTTGGAAAACTCAGAAGTGGCCACAGGAATGGGAAAGGTCAGTTTTCATTCCAATCCCAAAGAAAGGCAATGCCAAAGAATGCTCAAACTACCGCACAATTGCACTCATCTCACATGCTAGTAAAGTAATGCTCAAAATTCTCCAAGCCAGGCTTCAGCAATACGTGAACCATGAACTTCCTGATGTTCAAGCTGGTTTTAGAAAAGGCAGAGGAACCAAAGATCAAATTGCCAACATCCGCTGGATCATGGAAAAGGCAAGAGAGTTCCAGAAAAACATCTATTTCTGCTTTATTGACTAGCCAAAGCCTTTGACTGTTTGGATCACAATAAACTGTGGAAAATTCTGAAAGAGATGGGAATACCAGACCACCTGATCTGCCTCTTGAGTAATCTGTATGCAGGTCAGCAAGCAACAGTTAGAACTGGACATGGAACAACAGACTGGTTCTAAATAGGAAAAGGAGTATGTCAAGGCTGTATATTATCACCCTGTTTATTTAACTTATATGCAGAGTCCATCATGAGAAACACTGGACTGGAAGAAACACAAGCTGGAATCAAGATTGCCGGGAGAAATATCAATAACCTCAGATATGCAGATGACACCGCCCTTATGGCAGAAAGTGAAGAGGAACTAAAAAGCCTCTTGATGAAAGTGAAAGAGGAGAGTGAAAAAGTTGGCTTAAAGCTCAACATTCAGAAAACGAAGATCATGGCATCCGGTCCCATCACTTCATGGGAAATAGATGGGGAAACAGTGGAAACAGTGTCAGACTTTATTTTTTGGGGCTCCCAAATCACTGCAGATGGTGATTGCAGCCATGAAATTAAAAGACGCTTACTCCTTGGAAGGAAAATTATGACCAACCTAGATAGCATATTCAAAAGCAGAGACGTTACTTTGTTAACAAAGGTCCGTCTAGTCAAGGCTATAGTTTTTCCAGTGGTCATGTATGGATGTGAGAGTTGCACTGTGAAGAAGGCTGAGCACAGAAGAATTGATGCTTTTGAACTGTGGTGTTGGAGAAGACTCTTGAGATCTTCTGGTTGCAAGGAGATCCAACCAGTCCATTTTGAGGAGATCAGCCCTGGGATTTCTTTGGAGGGAATGATGCTGAAGCTGAAACTCTAGTACTTTGGCCACCTCATGCGAAGAGTTGACTCATTGGAGAAGACGCTGATGCTGGGAGGGATTGGGGGCAGGAGGAGAAGGGGACGACAGAGGATGAGATGGCTGGATGGCATTACTGACTTGATGGACATGAGTCTGAGTGAACTCCGGGAGTTGGGGATGGACAGGGAGGCCTGGTGTGCTGCGATTCATGGGGTCGCAAAGAGTCGGACACGACTGGGAGACTTAACTGAACTGAACTGAAGAGCTTTACATGGTGGCCAGTTCTTAATAAGTATTCTGTAGTCATATGATGACAACTCTTACTGTTTCTGTCATTATTATTTATAAATAATAAAGACTAGAACTTTATAGAGTAAGGGAATAAACAGTAAAACTAAAAACATGAAATGTCTGTATTAGCTTTGTGTTACTATCTGTATATTTCCTGAATTTTATTCTAGTTTGACTTGAAGTGAATGAGATCATATTTCTACCATTCATGTTCTGTAAGTCATGTCTGAGGCACTATTTCCTATTATCCCTCATTCTTTTTCACTACTAATGAGAGAGATTGCAACATGATGCTCTTCTTTTAGATGTGGATAGTATTATCTTGTGGCTACATTTTTATAAGTAGGTGTGTATCTAGTGCTCATGTCTCCTTAGAGGACCACCTTCCTAATTATTTTAGAAGTCTCAAAAATGACTAATATGAATAATTGTTATCTGCTTCTGAATTGCTGGGTTTTCCCCCCATGTGCTGTTCTTTTCTTTCTTTTACTTTTTTTTTACATCAGTGAGGTCTGTTGGCCTCTGCTGATTTTTCTGAGGTTTTCACAATCCTGGTTGTTTTGGATTTTCTGAGGTCTGTAATTAAGTGGAGAATGTGTGCATTACCCTCTTTGAACATTATGATTTTTCAAGTTAATACGGAGTGTTTTAACATTGTGATTTTTCAAGTTAATACCAGAGTGTTTACTTCAATCTCACTTTTTTTTAAACAGAACATAAAATGCATTTCCTATTTCTGTTTTTCCTTATAGCTTTCTCTACCACTTTACTCCTTTTTACGCTGTTAAATAGATGTGAGTCCCTGGGAGTAAGAGCTAGGCGGATCTCAGAGCTAGATTCTGTGCTGTCTTCAGAACTGTGCGTCCTCCAATAACCGAATCTTCCTAAGGGCCAGGCTCCTAGAGTTCTCACCCCTAAAGCATGTGTCCATCCTGCCTCACCACATTTGCTCACCTTCTCACACAGAAAGACATTTTGTGGGTTTCAGCCTCACCTAACATTTCTGAACGTCAGTTTTCCCTACATGTTAAGTCCAGACCCTCCTACATATTTATAAAGTGATTTGACCTTTTGAGGGACTGTTTCCAGATTGGAAGAGTTTAATTCTGGCAGTCAAACAAGACCTCTGTGGACAGATACTCAGCAGACTATTACAGCTGCCTTCTTGTTTTGTACATTAGTTACATTGTCAGAAATATAAGCTGAAAGCATATTACTGCCTTTTAGAATAGAAAATAAGCAAATTTTGTTGCACATTCTTGGTAACTTCTGAGGGGGAGACAGGAGGTTACACATTGCTACATTAATTCTGAAATACTGTGATGGCCACTTGCCATGCATGCAGCATATCCATGGAGACTTCTGCCAGGATCCTGGCTAGACTCTTCCCAGTCATCTAACAAAATAAATTCCTGACCTTGAAAACTGGACACAGAATTAGCCATGATCACTTGTTTATGTGATAAATAGATTCTTTTTTCTCCTAATTATGCTGATCTTCTCCATCATTGATAATATGTCAATCTCTTTGGGTTTGAACAGCCTCCTTTCAGTTTTAAAATTCTGTCTCTTCATGATCAGCTTCTTGAAGGATTCAGTCTCTTCAGTAATTGCTCTATCAGCTGCCTCTCACAGTGGCACTTGGGTGCATAAGGGAGACAGAGGGACCTGATGGGGTCCTTGGATACTTACTGTCCTCTGAATAGTCAGGTTTCCATGCCAGTCTCCCTAGTCTACCTGATGGTTCCTGGTTTGCTAGCATTTGACTGAGGTCAGAAGCCAAAATCCTCCTGGTTTCTGATTTCAATGCAAAAAGGAACATGGTAGGGTTTGTGGGCACCATCAGCTTCACCTCGGCTCTCCTTGTGCAGGCATCTTCTTGAGCTTCTGCTGTGGACTTCATTTCACCCGGGCTCCCCTGGTGGCTCAGACGGTAAAGCGTCTGCCTGCAGTGTGGGAGACCTGGATTCAATCCCTGGGTTGGGAAGATACCCTGGAGAAGGAAATGGCAATCCACTCCCAGTACTCTTGCCTGGAAAGTTCCATGGACTGAGGAGCCTGGTAGGCTACAGTCCATGGGGTCACAAAGAGTCGGACACAACTGAGCAACCTCACTTTCATTTCACCCCAACCATACTTAACTCTATTTCAGGGGCTCTCCTGTAGCACACCCCTGGAGGATTGTGTATGTGGAGAATTCCACCCAAGACCCAGGAGCATCTTAGGAATGCTGCATTCTGAACTTTCATTTACTTTTCACACGTCTCCATAGAATTTTTAATGTGGTGCCCACAGTTTGGTGTAGACGTGAACTGAGTGCAAAAGTCCTAAGTGTGAGTGACAGCACACATCATCAGCATCAGTCCTTCCGATGAATATTCAGGACTGATTGCCTTTTAGGATGGCCTGGTTGGATCTCCTTGCAATCCAAGGGACTCTCAAGAGTCTTCACCTACACCACAGTTCAAAAGAATCAATTCTTCGGGGCTCAGCTTTCTTTATAGTCCAACTCTCACAGCCATACCTGACTCCTGGAAAAACTATACGTTTGACTAGATGGAACTTTGCTGGCAAAGTAATGTCTCTGCTTTTTAATATGCTGTCTAGGTTCATCATAACTTTTCTTCCAAGGAGCAAGTGTCTTTTAATTTCATGGCTGCAGTCACCATCTGCAGTGATTTTGGAGCCCAAAAAAACAAAGGCTCTCACTGTTTCCATTGTTTCCCTATCTATTTGCCATGATCTTAGGTTTCTGAATGCTGAGTTTTAAGCCAATTTTTTCACTCTCCTCTTTCACTTTCATCAAGAGGCTCTTTAGCTCTTCTTCACTTTCTGCCATAAGGGTGGTTTCATCTGCATATTTGAGATGATTGATATTTCTCCTGGTAATCTTGATTCCAGGAGAGTCAAGTTCTCTGTGCTTCATCCAGCCCAGAGTTTCTCATGATATACTCTGCATATAAGTTAAATAAGCAGGGTGACAATATATAGCCTTGATCTGGAACCAGTCTGTTGTTCCAAGTCCAGTTCTAACTGTTGCTTCTTGACCTGCATACAGATTTCTCAGGAGGCAGATCAGGTGGTCTGGTATTCCCATCTCTTTCAGAATTTTCCACAGTTTGTTGTGATCCACACAGTCAAAGGCTTTGGCATAGTCAATAAAGCAGAAATAGATGTTTTTCTGGAACTCTCTTGTTTTTTCCATGATCCAGCGGATGTTGGCAATTTGATCTCTGGTTCCTCTGCCTTTTCTAAATCCAGCTTGAATGTCTGGAAGCTCTTGGTTCATGTTCTGTTAAAGCCTTGCTTAAGAATTTTGAGCATTACTTTGCTAGCATGTGAGATGAGTGCAATTGTGCGGTAGTTTGAATATTCCTTGGCATTACCTTTCTTTGAGATTGGGATGAAAACTGACCTTTTCCAGTCCTGTTGCCACTGCTGAGTTTACCAATTTTGCTGGCATATTGAGTGCAACACTTTCACAGCATCATCTTTTAGGATTTGAAATAGCTCAACTGGAATTCCATCATCTCTACTAGCTTTGTTCATAGTGATGTTTCCTAAGGTCCA
>NW_011494616.1:1021954-1032937 GCF_000754665.1 Bison bison bison | reverse complement strand
AGACTTTCCCATTCTATTATTTTCCTCTGTTTCTTTGCAGTGATCACTGAGGAAGGCTTTCTTATCTCTCCTTGCTATTCTTTGGAACTCTGCATTCAGATGGGTATATCTTTCCTTTGCTCCTTTGCCTTCAACTTCTCTTCTTTTCTCAGCTATTTGTATGGCCTCCTCAGACAACCATTTTTTGTCTTTTTGCATTCCTTTTTCTTGGGGATAGTCTTGATCACTGCCTGCTGTACAATGTCATGAACCTCTGTACATAGTTCTTCAGGCACTCTGTCTGTCAGATTGAATCCTTTGAATATATTTGCCACTTCTACTGTATAATCGTAAGGGATTTGATTTAGGTCATACCTGCACCGTCTAGTGGTTTTCCCTACTTTTGTCGATTTAAGTCTGAATTTTGCAATATGGAGTTCATCATCTGAGCCAGTGTCAGCTCCCAGTCTTGCTTTCACGGACTGTATAGAACTTCACCATATCTTGATTAGTAGTGATTATACGTCAAAATTAATAGCACAGACACAGAATGTTCACTCTAGAGAAGAATCCTTTTAGGGAGATAAAAATATATAGAGAAGAAAGTGTATACCAAGCAAAGTTATTTGTGGTTATCTAATGAGGTTGCTAAGAGTCAGACATGACTGAGCAACTTCACTTTGACTTTTCACTTTCATGCATTAGAGAAGGAAATGGCAGCAACCCACTCCAGTGTTCTTGCCTGGAGAATCCCAGGGACGGGGGAGCCTGGTGGGCTGCCATCTATGGGGTCGCACAGAGTCGGACACGACTGAAGCAACTTAGCAGTAGCAGTAGCAATGCTCCTTGTACTATGGTGAAATAGACTTTGTTCTCAGATGTTTGAATATTTTTTCTAATCAAGTTCAATATTTATAACTGTTTGGAAGAAAATGTTGTACTGTTGTTTATTAATAAAAAAAAAATCTTTCTTACACTTTCAGAAAACTTACAGTAATTTCCAAAAGCAAATAAAAGGATATAGGGAATTCCATATGGTTCTGAGTCACCTGTTAAAGTCTTTGGGGATTTTTTGAACATTTGGAGTATAGTTGATTTACACTGTTGTGCTAGTTTCAGGTGTACAGCAAAGTGGATCATCTATACATACAGATGCGAAAGTGAAGTCACTCAGTCGTGCCCTACTCTTTGCGACCCCATGGACTGTAGCCCACCAGGCTCCTCCCTCCATGGGATTCTCCAAGCAAGAGTATGGAGTGGGTTGCCATTTCCTTCTCCAGGGGATCTTCCCAACCCAGGGATAGAACCTGGGTCTCCCGCATTCCAGGCAGACGCTCTAACCTCTGAGCCACCAGGGAAGCCCACATATAGATATTCCACTCTTTTTTAGATTCTTTTCCCATATAAGGCATTACAGAGTATTGAGTAGAGTTCCCTGTGAGGTACAGTAGGTCCTTATTAGTTATCTATGTATTTTACACATAGTGGTGTATATGTCAATTCCAGTCTCCCAATTTATCCCTACCCCCCTTCCCCCACAGTAACCATAAGTTTTTTTTTTTTTTTAATATATGTGACTGTATTTCTGTTTTGTAAATAAGCTCATTTGTACCAGTTTTTAGATTCCTATATATGCAATATCATATGATATTTATATTTTCTGTCTGAGTTATTTCACTCAGTATGACAATCTCTAGGTCCATGCATTTCCCTACAAATGGCATTATTTTGTTGTTTTTATGGCTGATAATATTCCATTGTGTGTTTCCCTGCTGGCTCAGTGGTAAAGAACCCACCTGCCAATGCAGGGGTTGTGAGTTCAACCCTGGGTCCTGAAGATACGTTGGAGAAGGACATGGCAACCCACTCCAGTATTCTTGCCTGGAGAAATCCATGGAGAGAAGGAGGCTAGTGGGAGTCCATGGGGTTGCGAAAGAGTCAGACATGACTTAGCAACTAAACAGCAACAGCAATATTCTGTTGTATATGTATACCATATCTTCTTTATCTGTTCATCTGTGAGTGGATATTTGCCTCCAAGGCTTGGCTGTTGTGAATAATGCTTCAGTGAATGTTGGGGTGCATATATCTTTTTGAATTATGGTTTTCTCCAGGTATATGCCTGGGAGTGAGATTACAGGGTCATATCATAGTTCTATTTTTACCTTTTTAAGGACCCTCCATACTGTTCTCCTTAGTGGCTATATCATTTTACATTCCATTCCAGCAGTCTAAGAGGGCACCCTTTTCTCCATACCCTGTCAAGCATTTATTGTTTGTAAATTTTTTGATAATGGCCCTCTGAAAGGTGTGAGGGGATATCTCTTTGTAGTCTTGATTTGCATTTCTCTAATAATTAGTAATGTTGAGTGTCTTTTCATATGCTCTTTGGCCCTTTGTATGTCTTTTCTTTGGAGAAATACCTATTTAGGTCTTCTACGCATTCGTTGATTGGTTTTATATATATATATATATATTTTAGATGCATAAGCTGTTGGCATGTTTTGGAGATTAATCCATTCTCTGTCACTTCATTTGCAAATATTTTCTTCAGGTCTGAGGACTGTCCTTTTGTTTATAGTGTCCTTTGCTGTGCAAAAGCTTTTAATTTTAATTAGATCCCGTTTATTTTTATTTCATCAATGTAAAAGGTGGATCAAAAAAGATACATTGCGATTTATGTCAGAGATTTCTCTGCTTATGTTTTCCTCTTAAGGGTTTCATAGTATGAGCTCTAATAGTTTTCTGGTGGCATCTTTAGGGTTGTCTTTATATAGTATTATCTCATCTGCAAGCAGTGAGAGTTTTACTTCTTTTCCAGTTTGGATTCCTTTTATTTCTTCTCCATGTCATGGCTGGGACTTCCAAACCTATGTTGAATGATAGCGGTGATAGTGGACATGCTGCTTCTGTTCCTGATCTTAGAGGAGATGCTTTTAAGTTTTTCATCATTGAGAGTGATGTTTGCTGTGGGTTTGTTGTATATGACTTCTATTATGTTGTGGTAGGTTCCCACTAAGACTACTTTCTGGAGGTTTCTTTTTTTAACCAAAAATGAGTATTGAATTTTGTCAGAAGCTTTTTCTGCATGTATTGAGATGATTGTATGGTTTTTATTTTTCAGTTTGTTAGTATGGTGTATCACACTGATTGATTTGTGAATATTGAAGAATCCTTGTATCCCTGGGATAAATCACACTTGATCGTGTTATATAATCCTTTTAATGTGTTTTTAGATTCAATTTGCTAGTATTTTGTTGAAGATTTTTACATCTGTGTTCATCAGTGATATTGGCTTTTAGTTTTCTTTTTTTGCATGTGATGTCTTCGTGTGGTTTTGTTATCCAGGTGATAGTAGCCTTGTAGAACGGCTTGGGAGTATTCCTTCCTCTGCAGTTTTGGGAAGAGTTTCAGAAGGATAGATGTTAATTTCTCTAAGTGTTTGATAGAATTCACCTGTGAAGCCATCTGGTCCTGGATTTTTGTTTGTTGGAAGTTTTTGGATCACAGTTTCCATTTTAGCAGTTGTGATTAGTTTTTTCCTTTTTTAAAATATTTCTTCCTGTTTCTGTCTTGGAAGGGTGTACCCTTCTAAGAATTTGTCCATTTCTTCTAGGTTGTGCATTTTGTAAGTGAATAGTTTCTTGTCGTAGCCTCTTATTTGTGGTTAGGGTCAGTTTAACTTCTTTCTCATTTCTAATTTGATTGATTTGGGTTCTCCTCTTCTTCTTGATTCTGGGTAAAAATTCATCAATTTTGTTTGTCTTCTCAAAGAACCAGCTTCTAGTTTTCTTTGAGGATTTATTAATTTATGTTTTCTTGTCTTCGCAGTAATTTTAAAATGATTAATGAGGACTGTCTCTGGCACCTATAGCTATGTAATGGTTAAAAATTGGTTTATGTAAAGTTTAAAAAAAAAATTAAATTAAAATGTTCTGAAAAAAAAAAAAATTGGTTTAAAAGTATCCAACACAATGTGAATGTTGGTTTTTATTTTTTAGCTTAAGCAACCGTTTTCCTCAAGGCTATATCTTCATGAAGCTCAAATAACTACTTACAGTGGTTTAATAAAAGAAGTAAATAAATAAAGCTCTCAGTCAGTTTAGCTGGTAAATGATTAGGTTGCAGGGTTCATTTGGTGGCCCTTCTACTTCTCAGTTGATGGTGTTGCGATGATGGTGCTCACTGTAACATGGGCTGAACGTTCTTAGAAAACAAGTTTTATTTAAGGAGTATGGTAGAAAGGCATGTGTTTTCAGGGTCAGAAGTCTCTAAGGGCTCTCAGATCTGCTGAGTAGCTGCTCTACGCCACAGTGTCTCAGGCCTCAACTATGTGATAGTTATTTTAAAAAAAATGAGTTCAACAGCAGCCAATAGTAGTAGCTAACAGTTGCGTATCACTTATTCATTTAATCCCCTCCAACGTCGTATTCAGATGGCAGTTTAAAAATCTGCTGTTTCATTGGTAAGGGAATCACAGAACAGAGATGTTAATTACTTGATGGCCCATGTCATTGGCCTTTTAGTGGTGAGGTCATAATCTCATCTGGACAGTTTGATTCCAGAATCTTCTCTCTTTACCACTTTGCTGTTCTTGAGAGGATCTTAATATTCTATTTATTTATTTATTGTTCTAATTTATTATATATATATGCTCATTGTTCTTAACAGAATTTAAATCATTAAGGCTTTCATGAGAAAAAGCATGTGAAAGTGCTTAGGAAACTTAGTACATGTGAACGTGTGTTATCCTTTATTGTGTTTGCTTGTCATTAGGCTTCTTTAATTTAGCTCTTCTTAAAAAAAATTGTTATTTTGTGTCAGATTTCCTTCTTTGAGCCATTTAAGAAGTCTTGATATTTGCACAGTCACAAATTTTGTATTGCATTTCTAAGAACTCCAAGTGTGTTATAAATTAGAGACTTCTACCATCTGATATTATTTTTAATGTTATAAAATATTATATACATGGCTTCCTTGGAGGCTCATTCAGTGAAGTATCTGCCTGCAGTGCAGGAGACCCAGCTTTGATCCCTGGGTCGGGACGATCCCTTGGAGAAGGACTTGGCAACCCACTCCAGTATTCTTGCCTGGAGAATCCCATGGGCAGAGAAGCCTGGCAGGCTACAGTCCATGGGGTCACAAGAGTCAGGTACAACTTAGTGAATAAGTCACTACCATTATGTACATAAAAATATGTAACATAAACCACTACTGTTGCACTTTTCTTGTGCTTTTTGTATAAATTTTATTAATGAATGCACAAAAAAGAGTAAACAGCATTTTATAAAAGTAACTCCAAAATACTACTTCATGCTTTGTTTTGATGATAATGTTCTCTAGCAACAGAGCAACCATATATTTTAATGACCTAATTTTAATAATACCAGTTTGCACTAAGACTAACTGCCAAACTGTACTAAGTGTCAGAAATTTGAAGCTTCTACTTTGGAAGTCAGAGCACTCCTTGCAGTTGAGTGTTGTGAATCTTTTAAGTGTGAGGACCACACACTCCTTCCGTTTAGTCGGAGAACGTGAACTGTGGTCGCTACTTCCTACTCACTGACGGCTACTGCTGCCTGCCTAATAATTGTTTTTGGCTCCCTGTAAACCTGCAGCCAGAGAGGTATTTGAATTTTCCCCCTCTAGCACTTGCAAATCCGATTTTTATGTATAGCTAAGTGCTCTTAGCTTTTACTCTATCTACTGCTGGGGCCTGGTTTCTAGCAAGCCTGTAACTACGCCAGATCCGGCCTATGTAATGCCGTTTGTAATGAGAAATCTAAACAGGGAATGGCAGTGAGGCATGGCAGGAATGTGTTTCCATTGGAGAAGTCAGTGTAGAGAAAAAGTATAAGCAAAGCCGTGTCCAGAAGGCCCCTTCAGCTGGCCAAGACGGAAGACTGATGTTATTGTACATAGGCTGTTGCTGTGCCAGCCCTTCCTCACGAATCTGCTTGCTCTCTCTCTCTCCCCTCTCCTGAACTCCCCTCCTCCCCCTCCTCTTGCCTCTATTCCTTCTCCTCCTCTCCCTCTCTTCCGAGGGCTCTGCTGACTGTTTGCTCAGGTGGACAGTGACACCATTTGGAATGAGCTGCACTCGTCCGGCGCTGCACGCATGGCTGTTGGCTGTGTCATCGAGCTGGCTTCCAGAGTGGCCTCCGGAGAGCTGAAGGTGAGGTCTGGGTTGCATTAAGTGTGGGAAATCCAGGGAAGACGCTGAAACAGAGATGTTGTTGTTTGGGAATTGTGGGGAGTGTGGTGCAGTAATAAAAGGCAAGGGGCGGAGGGAAGGGGCAGAGGGATGGCCACTGAGGTGTGATAATAACTGGTCTGTAGGTAGCTGGTAGCTGATCCGGCTCTCAGGGCCTTCCTCTCCTTGGGGAGACTCTGTGGTTAGGGCACTCTGGTGTATTTTTAAGAGCACAGAAATGGTGAGTAAAGCTATGGTCCAGGTCAAAAACACCCAGTCTATACATATCTGTCATGCCCTCCTGGGATTTTCTTTTGAAGCAACATAAAAGAAAAATCTGATTACTGAGTACTGTGTATAAGCTCAGAATACCACCCAGAGAGATGAGTGGTGGGGGCAGGGAGAAAGGTAAATATCAGAGGGGAAGGATTGAGAGGAAGAAGGAAATTGTTGATTAGAAGGGTAATGATCCAGAGTGTGTTTTGCCATGAAAGAACTTCAAAAATGAACTACTCTTTATTGTTCTTTTCTTTTTACGGTCTCTTCTTTTCTCCATCATGTGAAAAGAACAATGTCCAAACCCCAGCGTTTCCCAGTCTAAACAATTTATAAAAGCCAGAGACCTGACAGACGTCGACGTTTTATTTGATATTTTAACAGTGCTATTTAAAGGTATGCCATGTGCGTCTCGAACGCAGTTGCCCCAATAAACTTTGTTGGTGCTAACATAGCTTTTTAATGCACTAGTTCACACACTTCATAACGAAATCTGGCCAGTGATGGATTTGGTATTTTTAGCAATTGTGGGGCTTAAGGGAAATATATTGTAACCAACAATACTGGCACTGTGAGTTTTGTTAATCTAAAATAAAATCTAATTAGGATTATTTTTCTTTATGCCTAATGAATTTTTATTCAATTACAGCTGACTCTTTCAGTAGTGATTAAAAATACAGGGTAGGAATGTGCACTTTACATTGGATTGTCCGTCCCAGAAGTCTTTGTTCTAGCTCTTTAAGTCAGAACCTTCAGAAACAGCATTTTGATAAGACAGTCTATAGTAAATATATGTGTGTGTATATATACACACATTCATGTATATATGTCTCATGTTAAGTTGACATGACTTGATCAGCTTCAGGACATCAGTTACTCATCTCAGGAGATTTATGAGGCCATTAATGTAGTGCCTAGTAGTCACTCTTTGATAAGGAGCTGTTGAAAAGAAGGAAGGAATCGGCCTTATGGAGAAGTTTTGGCTCTCTCCCAGTAGCACTTGAGAAATAATTCTTCCTATTTGAGTTATGTTACTTGTAGCTCTAAAATAAATTGACGTTTTAAAAGAAATCTTTAAGAGTCTTATTTTCAAAAGAATTCAGATCACAGGAATATATCGTCTGGCCACAATATTACAGTTTTTAAAAGATTATTCTGGTACAGACCCACTTGATAACAAACAAAAATTATTAAGTTAGCATTTCACAGTTTCTAATTGTTTTTGATTTTGTTGAACTTTAATCAGTAATTCAGAAACCCTCCCAAGTAGAGTGCCCACATAGTACACTCAACAAATCATCATCGTTATTAACCACATAGAGTGCAGAATTGCCAAATGTCTGTATGAGGCGTGTTGAACAAAAACTTAATTCTGTTTTTTAGGAGGTAGTCATTTCACATCAGTTACAAACAAAGTGTCAGCAATATATATTACGGACATGCTGACCACCAGCTGTGCTAACTAACGTTAGTTGTTTATGTTAAGAACAAGGATTCATACAAATACTTTTTCTTCCCTTGGTTGAGAAATCAGCAGGTATGGTTAAAAAAGAAAAGAGAATGATAGGGGAAGAGAGCCAGCGTAAAAATTAAGGAACGTTGATCCAGGCTCTGCCACTTAAATGCTGTGTCACTTGTGGCAAATCGCGTAATTTCTCTGGACCTCAGTTTCTTGTTCTGCAAAATCAGCAGGGTAGAACTGATAACGCTGAAGGTTGTACATGGTCTTGACGTTCTGATCTTCTTGCAGATGAAAAGTGGATCTGATTCTCAATTATATACACATACAAAGAGTAAATATTCCAAACCGAATTTCTGCTTACTTCGGGAAATATCGTAGGCCTTCTAGCTGGTTTGTCTTTCTGATTGTTAAGCCCAAAGTGAAAGTCCAAGACAGCAGTACCATAACAAACACACTAGTGCTGACAGACTAAGAGAATGAATCCTTTTGTTGCTAATAATTTGGAGAGGCCTGTAGCAATGCCACCGTAGATAGCCAAGAACTGTGGTAGATAGCTGTGTTCAGGGACTCCATTTAACCCACAGTGTTCCTCAGCATCTCTGTGCATGCTAAGTTGCCTCAGTTGTGACTGACTTTGTGCGACCTTGTGGGCTGTAGCCCACCGGGTTCCTCTGTCTGTGGCATTTTCCAGGCACGGATACTGGAGTGGGTTGCCATTTCCTTCTCCGGGGGATCTTCCCAACCCAGGGATCGAACCCGCATCTCTTAATGTCCCCTGCATTTGAAGGTGGATTCTTTACCACTAGCACCACCTTGGAAGTCCTCAGTGTCTACCTGTTTCAGATTAAGTGTAACTAGGCAAGTACACCTGCTGGCCAGGAGCATTAACACTCATGACTGTGGAGTCACTTCATTCAGATCTAGAAGGAAAACAGAGACTCTTATCTCAGGACACTGGTAGGCTATCCTAAAGAAACACTTTAGTTTTGTTTTTTCATTTTCTGCATCTGCATTCAGTTCTCATATGTTCTACTCCATCTTGCCAGTATATCTGTAACTTAAGGAAACCACATTGGCATAAAGACTGTGTTTTGTGAAGACTGCACTCATTTTGCTTGGAAATTTGAAAAGAATTAAGAGCTCTGGGCTTCCCTAATAACTCAGCTGGTAAAGAATCCGCCTGCAATGCAGGAGACCCCAGTTCTATTCCTGGGTTGGGAAAATCACCTGGAGAAGGGAAAGGCTACCCACTCCAGTATTCTGGCCTGGAGAATTCCATGGACTGTATAGTCCATGGGGTTGCAAAGAGTAGGATATGACTGAGTGCCTTTCACTTTAAGAGCTCTGTTTCAAATAGGGTGGGCTGGATGAGGTGCTGAACTGAGAATTTGGAGACAGCTGGAGGGAGGTCGGCAAACTTGTAGGGGATGGGGACCTAGGAGATAAGAAGTGCACCCAGAGAAGGAAAACGCCAAAAACAGATTTCATTACCTGGCATTTCTGCTTCATGTTGAGCTTGATCATGATCGCTGTCCTACAGAGTCTGTCTTATCTTCGTCTAGGGCTACTGATGGGTTAAAAGAGTTAGAAATACAATCCAGGCACAAGGACTGGGTCTCATGTGGATGCTTAAACTGATCATGTGCAGCAAACTGCAGCAGTAAGTGTGTATATTTTTGGCAGAGCATGGGCAGACTCAGTGGAGTTTAGTGGAAGTTATGGGGACTTTCCAATTTTCCAGGTTTTTAATAGGATATGGAAAAAAAGACACAATAAGAAATTTTTCAAGTTTACAAATAAATTGGCTATTTCTCAGATTCTGAAACTGATAAATATAAATATTCTGAAATGCTAAAATGTTTGTTGTATTAGAAAGTATAATTGGAAGAATAGTTATCTCAAAATGGTTTTATTGTTCTAAAGATCATGTAAGGAAGTATGTCTAGAAATAGAAATATTTCTAAAAGATTATTTTTTTCAAATTACAAATAGTTCAATACTTGATTCAAAAATAGTGTCAAATATGTTGTATACCTTAAAATATACAATTTTTAAAATCAGTTATGCTTCAGTATAGGTTGAAAAAAATGATTCAACCCTTATCAAGGTTTACTATAAGAATTCCCTTTAATGATATTTTGGCAATGCTACAATTTTGTCATAAGAAAGTAAAAATGGCTTTAGTTGCCTGAAAATTTTTGTCAAGAAAATTCTCACCTGATTATCCAAATAGTGGATGGATTTCTTTAATAGTTTGAATGAATATTATGATATCATATTGCTAATCATTCCTGCCATTTGTTGCCTATCTACTATAGGCTGGGCAATTTACATCTAATTTGTCATTATTCTCAAAATGACCACCAAAAGTGGATACCACCAATAGGATACAAGCTCAGACACATCAAGTAACTTTTAAAGATACTGCACACAGTTTAATAAATGGCAAAGCTTATAATTCTCACAATCCTCTCTTCTCTTTCAACTATTTTATAAGGCATTTCTTGTTGAGGTAGTACAAATATAAAAGAAAAAAGGAGTTAAATCTGTCTTTTTCATATAGTCTAGTAAAATCAAATAGTCTAGATTCTCTCCTTTTTATTACTATATAACATTTCATACATACCAAAAGACAAGAATTTGCATTAATAACTTACAAAGCATAATAATATGGTTGGATGTGAGCTCTTTATCCAACTAAATAAATAATACTTTGCTGACACTATTGAAGTTCTCTCAGTACTTATCTCATTCCTATCTTTTGCCCCAAGAGTAATCATTATTAATCTATTGTATTTTTTAAATAGCATTAACTGTATGTTGTAGATCGTTATAAAAATGGAATCTTACTGTTATTCCTCAAATTTCTCTCCCCCAACTTAAATGTTTTGAGGATTTATGCATATGGATTATGTCAGTCAGTCAGTTCAGTTCAGTTGCTCAGTCGTGTCCGACTGTTTGCGACCCCATGAATCGCAGCACGCCAGGCCTCCCTGTCCATCACCAACTCCCAGAGTTCACTCAAACTCATGTCCATTGAGTCGGTGATGCCATCCAGCTATCTCATCCTCTG